>NW_026992720.1:0-36090 GCF_028769735.1 Zonotrichia leucophrys gambelii
GCAAGTAAAGGACCCCCGCTTGGCTGATCAGAGCCCTGTTCAATGGTCCACCGCGTGGTCTGGCCCCGTATCGGGATTTTCAGGTGCCACGGGCATTCCGAGCCCAAGCCGCCAAACCAACTACGGCCCTTCCCGGAGACATTTACCTGGCCCAATCAACTCCGGCGCCATTGCAGGCCCTTGGACTATCAAACTGCCCCAACTTGGCACTGGTGCCACCTTTCATCTGGGAACCTCGTTATGTGGATTTTCAGGAGCCAGCCGGCCACCCCAGCCACAGGCCCCAAACAAAACCACGGCCCTTTTCCCTGGAAGTAAAACTGACCCGCCCCGTCATCTGGCTGGCAGTTGCAGGAGCCACTTCCCTATCAATCCAGCCCGTTGGCCTGGTGCCACCTTTCATCTGGGAACCGGTATCGTGGATTTTCAGGAGCCACAGCCCCACGGCCCCCGACCAAACAGGCCCTTTCCTGAATATAGCCCTTCCGAATACTAGCTGCCGATTGCGGGCCACTTGCCATCGAGCCCATGGCACTGTATCCACCTTTCTCCGGACCACCTGGCACTGTGCCACTTTTCGGGAACCACCGCCTTCCCGGATTCAGGGCCCACGGCCACTCCCCACAGGCCCCAGAAAACACCACCGGCCCTTTCTGCAGATTGAAACCACTTGCTCCATCCTGGCGGCTTGCAGGGCCACTTGCCTCTCATCTGAATCCGCGTTTGGATGTGCCGGCCATACCTGCAACCCCCAAACACATGGCATTTTCAGGGCAGCCGCACCAGCATCACTGCCCGCACAAGCACGCCCTTTCGGCAACTAACTAACCACCCCGACTTTGGCTGGCAGATTGCAGGACCATCGCTCTATGCAACAGGACTTGCCGGCCACCTCCCAGCCACCCACCGAATCAATCCCGGACCACCCTGCCATCACCAAAGCCAACAACACTCCGCCCTTCCTAATAACAACCTGCCATCATTGGGCACATTGACCTTGTGTACAACTCCCACTGGCACTGCCACCCTTCACGAACCACCCTTTTCTGGATTAGGACCGCCGCCTCCCGGCATGGCCCTCCACAATCCAGCCCCTGCTGGAATTACTGGACTCCGTATCTGTTTCTGGCACACCTTCACACCCGCGGCATCGGCCACCTGATGCGCCAGCCACAGGCCCCCAAACACAAACCACGGCCCTTTTCCCTGGCAAACAAAACTAACCCAATCCGCTTCTGGCTGGAAGATTGCAGGAGCCACTTCCCTCTATCAAACAAGCCCGACTTGGATCTGGTGCCACCTTTCATCTGGGAACCATCCTCGTATCGTGGATTTTCAGGAGCCAGCCGGCCACCCAGCCAGGCCCCAAACAAAACTACGCCCTTTTCCCTGGAATAAACATGACCTGCCCTCATCTGGCTGGCAGATTGCAGGAGCCACTTGGTACTGTCAAACCAGCCCGACTTGGCACTGCTGCCACATTTCATCTGGGAACCCTCCTGCGTATCGTGGATTTTCAGGAGCCAGCCGGCCACTCCCAGCCACAGGCCCCCAAACAAAAACTACGGCCCTTTCCCTGGAATTAAACCGACCTGCCCATCTTCTGAGTGGCAGATTGCAGGAACGACTTGGCTCTCTCAAACCAGCCCACTTGGCACTGGTGCCACCTTATCTGGGAACCATCCTGCGTATTCTGGATTTTCAGGAGCCAGCGGCCACGCCCAGCCACAGGCCCCGAACACAACCACGGCCCTTTTGCTGGCAAAAAAACTCCACCCCGCTTCTGGCTGGCATTGCAGGAGACACTTGCCTCTATCAAACCAGCCCGACTTGGCTGGTGCCACCTTGGGTCTGGAACCATCCGCTATGTGGATTTTCAGGAGCCAGCCGGCCACTCCCAGCCACAGCCCCAAACAAAACACGGCCCTTTTCCCTGGAATAAATGACCTGCCCTCATCTGGCTGGCAGATTGCAGGAGCCACTTGCTCTATCAACATGCCGACTTGGATCTGGTGCCACCTTTCATCTGGGAACCATCCTGCGTATCGTGGATTTTCAGGAGCCAGCCGGCCACTCCCAGCCACAGGCCCCCGAACACAAACTACGGCCCTTTTCCCTGGAAGTAAAACTGACCTGCCGTCATCTGGCTGGCAGATTGAGGAGCCACTTGCTCTATCAATCCAGCCCGACTTGGCACTGGTGCCACCATTTCATCTGGGAACCATCCTGGTATCGTGGATTTTCAGGAGCCAGCCGGCCACTCCCAGCCACAGGCCCGTAACACAAACACGGCCCTTTTCCCTGGAAACAAACACCTGCACCGCTTTTGGCTGGCAGATTGCAGGCCACTTCCTCTATCAAACCAGCCCGACCTGGATGGTGCCACCTTTCTGGACCATCTCGTACGTGGATTTTCAGGAGCCAGCCGGCCACTCCAGCCACAGGTCCCCGAACAAAAATCACGGCCTTTTCCTGGAATTAAACACCGCCACTCTGCTGGCACATTGCCGAAGCCACTTTTATAAACCTGCCCATGGCACTGGTGCCCCTTTCATCTGGGAACCATCCTGCGTATCGTGATTTTCAGGAGCCAGCCGGCACTCCCGCCACAGTCCAAAAATACTACGCCCTTTTCCCTGGAATTAATCTGACCTGCCGTCATCCCTGGCTGCAGATTGCAGGCCCTTCCCTCATATAATCCAGCCCGACTGGCACTGGTGCACTTTCATCTGGAACCATCCTGCGTATCGTGGATTTTCAGGAGCCAGCCTCTCTGTCCAGCCACAGGCCCCGAACACAAACCACGGCCCTTCCCTGGCAAAAAAACTCACCGCCCGTTCTGGCTGGCAATTGCAGGAGCCACTTGCCTCTATCAACAGCCGACTCGGCACTGGTGCCACCTTTCATCTGGGAACCATCCTGCGTATCGTGGATTTTCAGGAGCCAGCCGGCCACTCCCAGCCAAGGCCCCAAAAAATACTACGGCCCTTTTCCCTGGAAGTAAAACTGACCTGCCCATCATCTGGCTGGCAGATTGCAGGAGCCACTTGCTACTATCAAACCAGCCGACTTGGCACTGGTGCCACACTTTCATCTGGGAACCATCCTGCGTATCGTGGATTTTCAGGAGCCAGCCGGCCACTCCCAGCCACAAGCCCAAAACAAACTACGGCCCTTTTCCCTGGAAGTAAAACTGACCTGCCCGTCATCTGGCTGGCAGATTGCAGGAGCCTCTTGTACTATCAAACCTGCCCAACTTGGCACTGGTGCCACCTTTCATCTGGGAACCATCCTGCGTATCGTGGATTTTCAGGAGCCAGCCGGCCACTCCCAGCCACAGGCCCCGAACACAAACTACGGCCCTTTTCCCTGGAAGTAAACTGACCTGCCCGTCATCTGGCTGGCAGATTGCAGGAGCACTTGCCCCTATCATCCAGCCGACTGGCAAGGGTGCACCTTTCATCTGGGAACCATCCTGCGTTTCGTGGATTTTCAGGAGCCACGGCCACTCCCAGCCACAGGCCCCGAACACAAACCACGGCCCTTTTCCTGACAAATTAACCCCGCTTCTGGCTGGCAGATTGCAGGAGCCACTTCCCTCTATCAAACCAACCCACTCGCACTGGTGCCACCTTTCATCTGGGAACCATCCTGCGTATCGTGGATTTTCAGAGCCAGCGGCCACTCCCAGCCAGGTCCCAACAATACTACGGCCCTTTTCCTGGAATTAAAACTGACCTGCCATCTCTGGCTGCAGATTGCAGGAGCATTGTCTTCAAACCAGCCTGACTGGCACTGTGCCACCTTTCATCTGGGAACCATCCTGTGTACGTGGATTTCAGGAGCCAGCCGGCCACTCCCAGCCATAGCCCCAAAAAAACTACGGCCTTTTCCCTGGAATAAACGACCTTCCATCATCTGGTGGCAATTGCAGCAGCCACTGGTATATTAACAGCCCAACTGGCATGGTGCCACCTTTCATCCGGAACCATCCTGCGTATCATGATTTTCAGGAGCCAGCCGGCCCCCAGCCACAGGCCCCGAACACTAACCACGGCCCTTTTCCCTGGAATAAAACTGACCTGCCCGTCATTGGCTGGCAGATTGAAGGAGCCATTTGACTCTATCAATCCAGCCGACTCGCATGGTGCCACTTTCATCTGGGAACCATCCTGGTATCGTGGATTTTCAGGAGCCAGCCGGCCACTCCCAACCACAGGCCCCCGAACACAAACTACGGCCCTTTTCCCTGGAAGTAAAACTGACCTGCCCATTTTCTGGCTGGCAGATTGCAGGAGCAACTTTGTACTATCAATCCAGCCCGTCTTGGCACTGGTGCCACCTTGGGTCGGGTAGCCATCCAGCGTATCGTGGATTTTCAGGAGCCAGCCGGCCACTCCCAGCCACAAGTCCCCAAAAACAATCTACGGCCCTTTTCCCTGGAAGTAAAACTGACCTGCCCATAACCTGGCTGGCACATTGCAGTAGCCTCTTGGTAATATCAAACCTGCCCAACTTGGCACTGGTGCCACCTTTCATCTGGGAACCATCCTGCATATCGTGGATTTTCAGGAGCCAGCCGGCCACTCCCAGCCACAGGCCCCCAAACACAAACCACGGCCCTTTTCCCTGGAAGTAAATCTGACCTGCCCGTCATCTGGCTGGCAGATTGCAGGAGCCACTTCCCTCTATCAATCCAGCCCGACCTGGCACTGGTGACACCTTTCATCTGGGAACCATCCTGCGTATTGTGGATTTTCAGGTGCCAGCCGGCCACTCCCAGCCACAGGCCCCCGAACACAAACCACGGCCCTTTTCCCTGGAAGTAAATCTGACCTGCCCGTCTTCTGGCTGGCAGATTTCAGGAGCCACTTGCCTCTATCAAACCAGCCCGACTCGGTACTGGTGCCACCTTTCATCTGGGAACCATCCTGCGTATCGTGGATTTTCAGGAGCCAGCCGGCCACTCCCAGCCACAGGCCCCCGAACACAAACCACGGCCCTTTTCCCTGGCAAACAAAACTCACCCGCACCGCTTCTGGCTAGCAGATTGCAGGACCCACATTCCTCTATCAAACCAGCCCGACTCGGCACTGGTGCCACCTTTCATCTGGGAACCATCCTGTGTATCGTGGATTTTCAGGAGCCAGCCGGCCACTCCCAGCCACAGGCCCCCAAACACAAACTATGGCCCGTTTCCCTGGAAGTAAAACTGACCTGCCCGTCATCTGGCTGGCAGATTGCAGGAGCCACTTGCCTCTATCAATCCATCCCGACTCGGCACTGGTGCCACCTTTCATCTGGGAACCATCCTGCGTATCGTGGATTTTCAGCAGCCAGCCGGCCACTCCCAGCCGAGGTCCCCAAACAAATACTACGGCCCTTTTCCCTGGAATTAAAACAGACCTGCCCATCATCTGGCTGGCAGATTGCAGGAGCGAAATGGTACTGTCAAACCAGCCTGACTTGGCACTGGTGCCACATTTTATCTGGGAACCATCCTGCGTATCGTGGATTTTCAGGAGCCAGCCGGCCACGCCCAGCCACAGGCCCCGAACACAAACCACGGCCCTTTTGGCTGGCAAAGAAAACTCACCCGCCCCGCTTCTGGCTGGCAGATTGCAGGAGACACTTCCCTCTATCAAACCAGCCTGACTCGGCACTGGTGCCACCTTTCATCTGGGAACCATCCTGTGTATCGTGGATTTTCAGGAGCCAGTCGGCCGCTCCCAGCCACAGGCCCCCAAAAAAATACTACGGCCCTTTTCCCTGGAAGTAAAACTGACCTGCCCATAACCTGGCTGGCACATTGCAGTAGCCTCTTGGTAATATCAAACCTGCCAAACTTGGCACTGGTGCCACCTTTCATCTGGGAACCATCCTGCATATCGTGAATTTTCAGGAGCCAGCCGGCCACTCCCAGCCACAGGCCCCCAAACACAAACCACGGCCCTTTTCCCTGGAAGTAAATCTGACCTGCCCGTCATCTGGCTGGCAGATTGCAGGAGCCACTTCCCTCTATCAATCCAGCCCGACCTGGCACTGGTGCCACCTTTCATCTGGGAACCATCCTGCGTATTGTGGATTTTCAGGTGCCAGCCGGCCACTCCCAGCCACAGGCCCCCGAACACAAACCACGGCCCTTTTCCCTGGAAGTAAATCTGACCTGCCCGTCTTCTGGCTGGCAGATTTCAGGAGCCACTTGCCTCTATCAAACCAGCCCGACTCGGTACTGGTGCCACCTTTCATCTGGGAACCATCCTGCGTATCGTGGATTTTCAGGAGCCAGCCGGCCACTCCCAGCCACAGGCTTCCAAACACAAACCACGGCCCTTTTCCCTGGCAAACAAAACTCACCCGCACCGCTTCTGGCTGGCAGATTGCAGGACCCACTTGCCTCTATCAAACCAGCCCGACTCGGCACTGGTGCCACCTTTCATCTGGGAACCATCCTGTGTATCGTGGATTTTCAGGAGCCAGCCGGCCACTCCCAGCCACAGGCCCCCGAACAAATACTACGGCCCTTTTCCCTGGAAGTAAGACTGACCTGCCCGTCATCTGGCTGGCAGATTGCAGGAGCCACTAGCCTCTATCAATCCAGCCCGACTCGGCACGGGTGCCACCTTTCATCTGGGAACCATCCTGCGTTTCGCGGATTTTCAGGAGCCAGCCGGCCACTCCCAGCCACAGGCCCCGAACACAAACCACGGCCCTTTTCCCTGGCAAACAAAACTTACCCAACCCGCTTCTGGCTGGCAGATTGCAGGAGCCACTTGCCTCTATCAAACCAGCCCGACTCGACACTGGTGCCACCTTTCATCTGGGAACCATCCTGCGTATGGTGGATTTTCAGGAGCCAGCCGGCCACTCCCAGCCACAGGCCCCAAACACAAACTACGGCCCTTTTCCCTGGAAGTAAAACTGACCTGCCCGTCATCTGGCTGGCAGATTGCACGAGCCACTTGGTATTATCACTCCAGCCCGACTCGGCACTTTTGCCACCTTTCTTCTGGGAACCATCCTGCGTATCGTGGATTTTCAGGAGCCAGCCGGCCACTCCCAGCCACAGGCCCCCGAACACAAACCACGGCCCTTTTCCCTGGCAAACAAAACTCACCCACCCCACTTCTGGCTGGCAGATTGCAGGAGCCACTTCCCTCTATCAATCCAGCCCGGCTCGGCATTGGTGCCACCTTTCATCTGGGAACCATCCTCCGTTTCGTGGATTTTCAGGAGCCAGCCGGCCACTCCCAGCCACAGGCCTTCGAAAACAAACCACGGCCCTTTTCCCTGGCAAACAACAATTACCCACCCCGCTTCTGGCTGGCAGATTGCAGGAGCCACTTGCCTCTATCATACCAGCCAGACTCGACACTGGTACCACCTTTCATCTGGGTACCATCCTGCGTATTGTGGATTTTCAGGAGCTAGCCGGCCACTCCCAGCCACAGGTCCCCAAACAAATACTACGGCCCTTTTCCCTGGAAGTAAAACTGACCTGCCCATCTTCTGGCTGGCAGATTGCAGGAGCCACTTTGTACTATCAAACCACTCGGACTTGGCATTTCTGCCGCCTTTCATCTGGGAACCATCCTGCGTATCGTGGATTTTCAGGAGCCAGCCGGACACAGCCACAGGCCCCCAAACACAAACTACGGCCCTTTTCCCTGGAAGTAAAACAGACCTGCCCATCATCTGTCTGGCAGATTGAACGAGCCACTTGGTATTATCAAACCAGCCCGACTTGGCACTGGTGCCACCTTTCATCTGGGAACCATCCTGCGTATCGTGGATTTTCAGGAACCAGCTGGCCACTCCCAGCCATAGGCCCCCAAACACAAACTACGGCCCTTTTCCCTGGAAGTAAAACTAACCTGCCCGTCATCTGGCTGGCAGATTGCAGGAGACACTTCCCTCTATCAATCCAGCCCGACTCGGTACTGATGCCACCTTTCATCTGGGAACCATCCTGCGTATCGTGGATTTTCAGGAGCCAGCCGGCCACTCCCAGCCACAGGCCCCCAAACACAAACCACGGCCCTTTCCCCTGGAAAAAAAACTTACCTGCCCCTCTTCTGCATCTAGATTGCAGGAGCCACTTTGTACTATCAAACCATCCCGACTTGGCACTTCTGCTGCCATTCATCTGGGAACCATCCTGCGTATCGTTTATTTTCAGGAGCCAGCCGGCCACTCCCAGCACCAGGCCCGGTAACACAAAACAGGGCCCTTTTCCCTGGAAACTGAACTAGACAAATCTGGGACAGTTTACCAGCTAATATTGTTTGAATCATGTGGTCATTATAATAGATTTCTACAACGAATTTTTAAAATCTTTTTCGAGTTCAGAATGTCCAAGTGTGAGGTCTTTTTCTTCTCTTATCTATATTGCAACGAAATTGATAAATAAAGGCCAAATCTTTATTTTTCTTTTTAACCCAAGTTGATAATTCCCATTCATTAATCCATTTTTTGGACCAATATTTGCCATTCTGATGTATGTTGTCATTTCTTTACAATCGATATTCTGTGACTATGTTGACAAGTCTTGGGTGATGATCCTAACTGGTCTTAGATACACATAGGGGGAAATTTCCTCAGCCAGTGTCAGTCCTGAGCATGCGTATCAGAAGCTCTTTCTATAGCTGGGAATTTTCCCATGAAAGGGATTCAGTTAGGGAAGAGACACTTGTCCCAGAGTTTTACATTCTTCTTGAACACTGCTTAAGGAACATGGATCCCATGTCCATTTGGATCTCTGTCTGCACAGAACTTTGTCATGCCAGTGCTTGAAATGCATCTCGAAGAGAATTCACTACACAGAATGAATGAGGGCTATGGTAGGGCTCAGTGGGGCTCACCAGGCCCAACCCCCCTGTTAAAGCAGGATACCTAGAGCCTCTTGCCCGGGATTCTATCTGGGTGTACTTTTAATGTCTTCTAAGATCCAGGCTTCAGAAGCTTTCTGGGCAGTCTGTGCCGCGGTTGTCACCCTCACAGTAAAACATCATTTGGTGATGTTCATAGGCAATCTCCTGTATTTCAGTGTGTGCCCACTGCCTCTTGTCTTTTCACTCAGCATCACTTCAAAGACACTGGTTCCCTCCCTTTGCATTATTGCTTCCCGTATGTATGTTTGCAGCCAAGTAGAGAAATGTAAACAACTTTCCTGAAGGCCACGCAGACAATATTCCCTTCATCTACCAGTCAAGTTGATTCATCAGAGGTGTTGAAAAAGTTGTTCAGCATGAAATTCCCCAGGAAAATCCATGCCGAGTACATTGCTTTCTCCTCCTTCATATGCCAGGCAAGGCTTTCGGGTATAGCTGCCCCATCAACTTCGTGGGGATAAAAAAGAGGCTGGCTGATTTGTACTTTTCCGAGTCCTCCTAATTGTCATTTTTGAAGAGGGCAGTCTTTTGCTTTCATGCAGTCCTAGCTACGGAAAACTCCATACTTTCGTCTTCAGCGTTTCTTGTCCTCTCCAACTTCGCAAAAACTTTTTCCACGATGTCTGGCAAGGAGAATCTGGGTCAGGGCTGAAAACATCTCCCATCGTGTTGTACATGTTGCAGAGAAGTCTGCAGAGTGTTTTGCAGGAAGAAAAAGAAAGTTGTTGAAAACACCTTCCAATCGAATGTTCATGTGTTTGGAAAAGGTAGGACAGTGGTAAGGTACTGTTTTGGATCAGTTTGCAAGCTGTGCACACTATCCCAGTGTTGTGCAGCTTCATTCTTCACTTTCCGAAGCTACTGGTCTCTCCGGCTCCCGAAGGCGAAGAAGCGGCTTCTTCGCGCAAAGGCGATTGTGCCGGTCGTAGTGCACTCCACGGTTGCGGCTTCTTTCGAAATGTGCTCGGGACCGGCGCTTAGCTCCGGGGACATCCGTACCTTCTTCTTTCAGAACTTTTGTGGTCTGCATCATTGCAAAAATCCTTTCCACTATGTCTGGCAAGGAGAAACTGTGCCTGCACACAAAACATCCTCCATGGTGTTTGACATGTTGCAGAGAGGTTTGCAGAGTGTTTGGCAAGAAGAAAAACAAAGTTGTCCAAAACACCTTCCAACCGAATGTTCATGGGTTTGGAAAAGGTAGGACAGTGGTAAGGTTCTGTTTTGGATCAGTTTGCAAGCTGTGCACACTATCCCAGTGTTGTGCAGCTTCATTCTTCACCTTCCGAAGCTACTGGTCTCTCCGGCTCCCGAAGGCGAAGAAGCGGCTTCTTCGCGCAAAGGCGATTGTGCCGGTCGTAGTGCACTCCACGGTTGCGGCTTCTTTCGAAATGTGCTCGGGACCGGCGCTTAGCTCCGGGGACATCCGTACCTTCTTCTTTCAGAACTTTTGTGGTCTGCATCATTGCAAAAATCCTTTCCACTATGTCTGGCAAGGAGAAACTCTGACTGCACAGAAAACATCCTCCATGGTGTTTGACATGTTGCAGAGAGGTTTGCAGAGTGTTTTGCAAGAAGAAAAACAAAGTTGTCCAAAACACCTTCCAACCGAATGTTCATGTGTTTGGAAAAGGTAGGACAGTGGTAAGGTATTGTTTTGGATCAGTTTGCAAGCTCTGCACACTATCCCAGTATTGTGCAGCTTCATTCTTCACCTTTCCGTAGCTACTGGTCTCTCCGGCTCCCGGAGGCGAAGAAGCGGCTTCTTCGCGCAAAGGCGATTGTGCCGGTCACAGTGCACTCCAGTGCGGCGGCTTCTGACGTAATGTGCCCCGTATCTGCTCATAGCTCCCGGGGTCTCTGTACCTTCCAATTCCGTTTTTGGTCTTGGCAATGCAAATGGTTTACTTGCAGCAGTAGGACGGGACAGTTAACTGGACTTTTTGCTTTTAGAGAGAAGCTAATGAAAAAGTTTCACCAGGATCAGAGCAGGTTGTAAAACAAGAAAATTGTCATGAAAAGAAGCCAGCCTTGTCCCCTTAGATTTGCTAGCTGTGTTTGAACAAAATGAAATGTGTCAACTCGGTGTTCCTGGGTATCACATCAGTAACAGGTACTTCCGTTGCTGAATTTCTCTCGTCAAGTCAAGAAGAGAATCCAAGGAATTGTGATTTCATGCTCACAATTCACCCTGTGGTGCCAAAAGGTGAAAAAGGGGTGGAAGGTGCACGGGTCAATTAACTTGAATGGCCTATGTAAATCAGCGGCCGCTGATTTCCTGAAGGCTTCAACAGGTCAGTTGCCTATGTTTTTCTTGGAATTGTTTTAACCTTCGGTCATGTTTTTCTTGGGATTCTTTTACCCTTTCCCTATTAGTTCAGCCTTTGGTCTCCAGCCTTTGCTGACATTTCAAGTATCTCGTAGCCTGGAAATGTGTTGTCATAATTGCTGACATCATTATTCCCTTCAAAGGGTTGTTTGCCTCAAGTCTCAGTTTTGCTGGTTTTCTGCTAGTTGATTGTCAGAGGGCAGCAGGTGTTGTGTAGGAGCAAGTACACAAACCCATAGCGTGCTTTTCTTTTGATTTGGCCTGTGTAGCTAATGGAATGACTGAACATCTGTGAGAGGCTTTTCTCTCCCGTTAGGTTTCACTGGAAGGGCAGATGCAAATCGTCTACCTGAAGTCTTGGCACAGAAGAAAGTAGTGGTTTGCTGCTGCATCTAGCTAGAAGCTTACAAAAGGAAGGCCTTGGGCTGAGGCCCATTCCATTGGCTAAGTAGAAAAGGACTGTGGGAAGGTGAGGCAGCTGAATTAGAGGTAGATCAACAAGTGTGTTCAAAGCCTGGTGTATGGTGGTTGGTTGAATGGTGTTTGTTATGGCTTAAAGCTATGGAACTGATAAAGGCAAAGTTGCAAGAAAGCAGCTCTCCTTTGCATCTTGCTGGGGACTCTGCTTCACCACGGACCCTCAACTCCAAGTTTGCCAAGGAGATGATCAGTAGGACTGTTGCAGAGCTGCTGTCTGCATCTGAATGGAATGGCAGAGAGTGAAGCGCTGGACATTTCTGGCTTTAGTACAATGCTGCTGCATTGGTGCCAGTTTAGTTGGTTTTCCATCAGTGGCCTTTCTGTCTAGAAGTACACTGCCCAGAATCTTTCTAGCATGTGATGCCATTTCCTTCCTGTTGTTTTCATACCTTCCTTCAGTTGAAAGGATGATACAATCTTTACATTTTGAAGATCCCTGTTAGGAAACACAATGCAAGAGGAGTCATCGCTCCCTTTTCTTCTGCCTCCTTTGTCATTTTCAGAGACTCATTTCAAATTTCTGCTAATGTCAAGAGGAATACTGAGATTACCTAGCAGGGTTGGCACTCTCAGCTGCTTTCTTCCTTCATACTGCTTCATACTGGATGTGACTTAAAGGCCTCGTTTTGTCATCTGCATTCTGCTGTGATCCAAAGCTAAATATTCCAGATGTATGAACAGAAAAAGAACTCCTAGGCTTTTGCAAGAACAAGCCCAGGAGGATTTCTGTTCAATTTGATCGCTACAGCGTTTCAGAAAAAAGGAGATTGTACTGTCTTCTTGTGTATTCTCTTCTTGTGCTCTCATGTCTTGCATGTCCTAGTGAATCTACCGGCTATGGTGGATTTACAGGAGCCAGCCGGCCACTCCCAGCCACAGGCCCCCGAACACAAACCACGGCCCTTTCCCCTGGAAAAAAAACGGAGATGGCCCTCTTCTGGATGGTAGATGGCAGGAGCCACAGTGTACAATCAAACCAGCCCGACTTGGCACTGGTGCCACATTTCATCTGGGAACCATCCTGCGTATCGTGGATTTTCAGGAGCCAGCCGGCCACTCCCAGCCACAGGCCCCCAAACACAAACCACGACCCTTTTCCCTGGGAAACAAAACTCACCCGCCCCGCTTCTGGCTTGCAGATTGCAGGAGCCACTTGACTCTATCAAACAAGCCCGACTTGGCAAAGGTGCCCCCTTGGGTCTTGGAACCATCCTGCGTATCGTGGATTTTCAGGAGCCAACTGGCCACTCCCAGGCACAGGCCCCCGAACACAAACCACGGCCCTTTTCCCTGGCAAAGAAAACTCACCCGCCCTGCTTCTGGCTGGCAGATTGCAGGAGCCACTTGCCTCTATCAAACCAGCCCGACTCGACACTGGTGCCACCTTTCATCTGGGAACCATCCTGCGTATTGTGGATTTTCAGGGGCCAGCCGGCCACTCCCAGCCACAGGCCCCCAAACACAAACCACGGCCCTTTTCCCTGGAAGTAAAACTGACCTGCCCGTCATCTGGCTGGTAGATTGCAGGAGCCACTTGCCTCTATCGATCCAGCCCGACTTGGCACTGGTGCCACTTTTCATCTGGGAACCATCCTGCGTATCGTGGATTTCAGGAGCCAGCCGGTCACTCCCAGCCACAGGCCCCCAAACACAAACTAAGGCCCTTTTCCTTGGCAAACAAAACTTACCCACCCCGCTTCTGGCTGGCAGATTGCAGGAGCCCCTTGCCTCTATCAAACCAGCCCGACTTGGCACTGGTGCGACCTTGGGTCTGGGAGCCATCCAGCGAATTGTGGATTTTCAAGGGCCAGCCGGCCACTCCCAGCCACAAGTCCCCCAAAATAAGCTACGGCCCTTTTCCCTGGAAGACAAACTGACCTGCCCATCATCTGGCGGGCACATTGCAGAAGCCACTTGGTAATATCCAACCTGCCCAACTTGGCACTGGTGCCACCTTTCATAAGGGAACCATCCTGCGTATCGTGGATTTTCAGGAGCCAGCCGTCCACTCCCAGCCACAGGCCCCCGAACACAAACCACGGCCCTTTTCCCTGGAAGTAAAACTGACCTGCCCGTCTTCTGGCTGGCAGATTGCAGGAGCCACTTGCCTCTATCAATCCAGCCCGACTCGGTTCTGGTGCCACCTTTCATCTGGGAACCATCCTGCATATCATGGATTTTCAGGAGCCAGCCGGCCACTCCCAGCCACAGGCCCCCAAAAACACACTACGGCCCCTTTCCCTGGAATTAAAACTGACCTGCCCATCTTCTGGCTGGCAGATTGCAGGAACCACTTGGCTGTCTCAAACCTGCCCGACTTGGCACTGGTGCCACCTTTCATCTGGGAACCATCCTGCGTATCGTGGATTTTCAGGAACCAGCCGGCCACTCCCAGCCACAGGCCCCGAACACAAACCACGGCTCTTTTTCCCTGGCAAACAAAACTCACCCGCCCCGCTTCTGGCTGGCAGATTGCAGGAGCCACTTGCCTCTATCAAACCAGCCAGACTTGGCACTGGTGCCACCTTTCATCTGGGAGCCATCCTGCGTATTGTAGATTTTCAGGGCCAGCCGGCTAGTCCCAGACACAACTCCCAAAAATAATCTACGGCCCTTTTCGCTAGAAGTAAAACTGACCTGCCCATCATCTGGCTGGCACATTGCAGCAGCCACTTGGTAATATCAAACCTGCCCAACTTGGCACTGGTGCCACCTTTCATCTGGGAACCATCCTGCGTATCGTGGATTTTCAGGAGCCAGACGGCCACAACCAGCCACAGCCCCCCGAACACAAACCACGGCCCTTTTCCCTGGAAGTAAAACTGACCTGCCCGTCTTCTGGCTGGCAGATTGCAGGAGCCACTTGCCTCTATCAAACCAGCCAGACTTGGCACTGGTGCCACTTTGGGTCTGGGAGCCATCCAGCGTAATGTGGATTTTCAGGGGCCAGCCGGCCACTCCCAGCCACAGGCCCCCAAACACAAACTACGGCCCTTTTCCCTGGAAGTAAAATTGACCTGCCCGTCATCTGGCTGGCAGATTGCAGGAGCCACTTGCCCCTGTCAATCCAGCCCGACTTGACACTGGTGCCACCTTTCATTTGGGAACCATCCTGCGTGTCGTGGATTTTCAGGAGCCAGCCGGCCACTCCCGCCACAGGCCCCCGAACACAAACCACGGCCCTTTTCCCTGGCAAACAAAACTACACCGCCCCGCTTCTGGCTGGCAGATTGCAGGAGCCACTTGACTCTATCAAACCAGCCAGACTCGACACTGGTGCCACCTTTCATCTGGGAACCATCCTGCGTATTGTGGATTTTCAGGAGCCAGCCGGCCACTCCCAGCTACAGGTCCCCAGACAAATACTGCGGCACTTTTCCCTGGAATTAAAACTGACCTACCCATCTTCTGGCTGGCAGATTGCAGGAGCCACTTGGTACTATCAAACCAGCATGACTTGGCAATCCTGCCACTTTTCATCTGGGAGCCATCCTGCGTATCGTGGATTTTCAGGAGCCAGGCGGCCACTCCCAGCCACAGCCCGCAAAACCCAAACTACGGCCCTTTTCCCTGGAATTAAAACTGACCTGTCCATCTTCTGGCTGGCAGATTGCAGAAGAACTTGGTCTCGATCAATCCAGCCCGTCTTGGCACTGGTGCCACCTTTCATCTGGGAACCATCCTGCATATCGTGGATTTTCAGGAGCCATCTGGCCACTCCCAGCCACAGGCCCCAAACACAAACCACGGCCCTTTTCCCTGGAAGTAAAACTGACCTGCCCATCTTCTGGCTGGCAGATTGCAGGAGCCACTTGCCTCTATCAAACCAGCCCGACTCGGTACTGGTGCCACCTTTCATCTGGGAACCATCCTGCGTATCGTGGATTTACAGGAGCCAGCCGGCCACTCCCAGCCACAGGCCCCGAACACAAACCACGGCCCTTTTCCCTGGAAAGAAAACTCACCCGCCCTGCTTCTGGCTGGCAGATTGCAGGAGCCACTTGCCTCTATCAAACCAGCCCGACTCGACACTGGTGCCACCTTTCATCTGGGAACCATCCTGCGTATTGTGGATTTTCAGGAGCCAGCCGGCCACTCCCAGCCACAGGCCTACAAACACAAACTACGGCCCTTTTCCCTGGAAGTAAAACTGACCTGCCCGTCATCTGGCTGGCAGATTGCAGGAGCCACTTGCCTCTATCGATCCAGCCCGACTAGGCACTGGTGCCACTTTTCATCTGGGAACCATCCAGCGTATCGTGGATTTCAGGAGCCAGCCGGTCACTCCCAGCCACAGACCCCCAAACACAAACTAAGGCCCTTTTCCTTGGCAAACAAAACTTACCCACCCCGCTTCTGGCTGGCAGATTGCAGGAGCCCCTTGCCTCTATCAAACCAGCCCGACTTGGCACTGGTGCGACCTTGGGTCTGGGAGCCATCCAGCGTATCGTGGATTTTCAAGGGCCAGCAGGCCACTCCCACCCACAAGTCCCACAAAATAAGCTACGGCCCTTTTCCCTGGAAGAAAAACTGACCTGCCCATCATCTGGCGGGCACATTGCAGAAGCCACTTGGTAATATCCAACCTGCCAACTTGGCACTGGTGCCACCTTTCATCTGGAACCATCCTGCGTATCGTGGATTTTCAGGAGCCAGCCGGCCACTCCCAGCCACAGGCCCCCGAACAAAAACACGGCCCTTTTCCCTGGAAGTAAAACTGACCTGCCCGTCATCTGGCTGGCAGATTGCAGGAGCCACTTGCCTCTATCAATCCAGCCCGACTCGCTGGTGCCACCTTTCATCTGGGAACCATCCTGCATATCGTGGATTTTCAGGAGCCAGCCGGCCACTCCCAGCCACAGGCCCCCAAAAACACACTACGGCCCCTTTCCCTGGAATTAAAACTGACCTGCCCATCTTCTGGCTGGCAGATTGCAGGAACCACTTGGCTGTCTCAAACCTGCCCGACTTGGCACTGGTGCCACCTTTCATCTGGGAACCATCCTGCGTATCGTGGATTTTCAGGAGGCAGCCGGCCACTCCCAGCCACAGGCCCCCGAACACAAACCACGGCTCTTTTCCCTGGCAAACAAAACTCACCCGCCCCGCTTCTGGCTGGCAGATTGCAGGAGCCACTTGCCTCTATCAAACCAGCCAGACTTGGCACTGGTGCCACCTTTCATCTGGGAGCCATCCTGCGTATTGTAGATTTTCAGGGGCCAGCCGGCTACTCCCAGACACAACTCCCCAAAAATAATCTACGGCCCTTTTCGCTAGAAGTAAAACTGACCTGCCCATCATCTGGCTGGCACATTGCAGCAGCCACTTGGTAATATCAAACCTGCCCAACTTGGCACTGGTGCCACCTTTCATCTGGGAACCATCCTGCGTATCGTGGATTTTCAGGAGCCAGCCGGCCACAACCAGCCACAGCCCCCCGAACACAAACCACGGCCCTTTTCCCTGGAAGTAAAACTGATCTGCCCGTCATCTGGCTGGCAGATTGCAGGAGCCACTTGCCTCTATCAAACCAGCCTGACTTGGCACTGGTGCCACTTTGGGTCTAGGAGCCATCCAGCGTAATGTGGATTTTCAGGGGCCAGCCGGCCACTCCCAGCCACAGGCCCCCAAACAAAAACTACGGCCCTTTTCCCTGGAAGTAAAACTGACCTGCCCGTCATCTGGCAGGCAGATTGCAGGAGCCACTTGCCCCTGTCAATCCAGCCCGACTTGACACTGGTGCCACCTTTCATTTGGGAACCATCCTGCGTGTCGTGGATTTTCAGGAGCCAGCCGGCCACTCCCAGCCACAGGCCCCGAGCACAAACCACGGCCCTTTTCCCTGGCAAACAAAACTCACCCGCCCCGCTTCTGGCTGGCAGATTGCAGGAGCCACTTGACTCTATCAAACCAGCCAGACTCGACACTGGTGCCACCTTTCATCTGGGAACCATCCTGCGTATTGTGGATTTTCAGGAGCCAGCCGGCCACTCCCAGCTACAGGTCCCCAGACAAATACTACGGTTCTTATCCCTGGAAGTAAAACTGACCTGCCCATCTTCTGGCTGGCAGATTGCAGGAGCCACTTGCCTCTATCAAACCAGCCCGACTCGGTACTGGTGCCACCTTTCATCTGGGAACCATCCTGCGTATCGTGGATTTACAGGAGCCAGCCGGCCACTCCCAGCCACAGGCCCCCGAACAAAAACCACGGCTCTTTTCCCTGGCAAAGAAAACTCACCCACCCCGCTTCTGGCTGGCAGATTGCAGGAGCCACTTGCCTCTATCAAACCAGCCTGACTCGGCACTGGTGCCACCTTTCATCTGGGAACCATCCTGTGTATCGTGGATTTTCAGGAGCCAGCCGGCCACTCCCAGCCACAGGCCCCCAAACACAAACTACGGCCCTTTTCCCTGGAATTAAAACTGACCTGCCCGTCATCTGGCTGGCAGATTGCGGGAGCCACTTGCCTCTATCAATCCAGCCCGACTCGGTAGTGGTGCCACCTTTCATCTCTGAACCATCCCGCGTATCGTGGATTTTCAGGAGCCAGCCGGCCACTCCCAGCCACAGGCCCCCGAACACAAACCACGGCCCTTTTCCCTGGAAGTAAAACTAACCTCCCCGTCATCTGGCAGGCACATTGCAGGAGCCACTTGGCTCTATCAATCCAGCCCGACTTGGCACTGGTGCCACCTTTCATCTGGGAACCATCCTGCGTATCGTGGATTTTCAGGAGCCAGCCGGCCACTCCAAGCCACAGGCCCCCGAACACAAACTACGGCCCTTTTCCCTGGAAGTAAAACTGACCTGCCCGTCATCTGGCTGGCAGATTGCAGGAGCCACTTGCCTCTATCAATCCAGACCGACTTGGCACTGGTGCCACCTTTCATCTGGGAACCATCCTGCGTATCGTGGATTTTCAGGAGCCAGCCGGCCACTCCCAGCCACAGGCCCCCAAACACAAACTACGGCCCTTTTGCCTGGAAGTAAAACTGACCTGCCCATCATCTGGCTGGCAGATTGCAGGAGCCACTTGCCTCTATCACTCCAGCCCGACTCGGCACTGGTGCCACCTTTCATCTGGGAACCATCCTGCGTATCGTGGATTTTCAGGAGCCAGCCGGCCACTCCCTGCCACAGGCCCCCGAACACAAACCACGGCCCTTTTCCCTGGCAAACAAAACTTAACCATCCCGCTTCATGCTGGAAGATTGCTGGAGCCACTTCCTTTTATCAAACCAGCCCGACTCGACACTGGTGCCACCTTTCATCTGGGAACCATCCTGCGTATCGTGGATTTTCAGCAGCCAGCCGGCAACTCCCAGCCACAAGTCCCAAAAAAAATCTACAGCCCTTTTCCCTGGAAGTAAAACTGACCTGCCCATCATCTGGCTGGCACATTGCAGCAGCCACTTCCCCATATCAAACCAGCCTGACTCGGCACTGGTGCCACCTTTCATCTGGGAAGCATCCTGCATATCGTGGATTTTCAGGAGCCAGCCGGCCACTCCCAGCCACAGGCCCCGGAACACAAACCACGGCCCTTTCCCTGGAAGTAAAACTGACCTGCCCATCATCTGGCTGGCACATTGCAGCAGCCTCTTGGTAATATCAAAACTGCCCAACTTGGCACTGGTGCCACCTTTCATCAGGGAACCATCCGGCGTATCGTGGATTTTCAGGAGCCAGCCGGCCACTCCCAGCCACAGGGCCCCGAACAAAAACCAGGGCCCTTTTCCCTGGAAGTAAAACTGACCTGCCCGTCATCTGGCTGGCAGATTGCAGGAGCCACTTGCCTCTATCAATCCAGCCCGACTCGCTTCTGGTGCCACCTTTCATCTGGGAACCATCCTGCGTATCGTGGATTTTCAGGAGCCAGCCGGCCACTCCCAGCCACAGGCCCCCAAACACACACTACGGCCCCTTTCCCTGGAATTAAAACTGACCTGCCATCTTCTGGCTGGCAGATTGCAGGAACCACTTGGCTCTCTCAAACCAGCCCGACTTGGCACTGGTGCCACCTTTCATCTGGAAACCATCCTGCGTATCGTGGATTTTCAGGAGCCAGCCGGCCACTCCCAGCCACAGGCCCCGAACACAAACCACGGCTCTTTTCCCTGGCAAACAAAACTCACCCGCCCCGCTTCTGGCTGGCAGATTGCAGGAGCCACTTGCCTCTATCAAACCAGCCAGACTTGGCACTGGTGCCACCTTTCATCTGGGAGCCATCCTGCGTATTGTAGATTTTCAGGGGCCAGCCGGCTACTCCCAGACACAAGTCCCCAAAAATAATCTACGGCCCTTTTCGCTAGAAGTAAAACTGACCGGCCCATCATCTGGCTGGCACATTTCAGCAGCCACTTGGTAATATCAAACCTGCCCAACTTGGCACTGGTGCCACCTTTTATCTGGGAACCATCCTGCGTATCGTGGATTTTCAGGAGCCAGCCGGCCACAACCAGCCACAGGCCCCCGAACACAAACCACGGCCATTTTCCCTGGAAGTAAAACTGACCTGCCCGTCATCTGGCTGGCAGATTGCACGAGCCTCTTCCCTCTATCAATCCAGCCCGACTCGGCACTGGTGCCACCTTTCATCTGGGAACCATCCTGCGTATCGTGGAATTTCAGGAGCCAGCCGGCCACTCCCAGCCACAGGCCCCCGAACACAAACTACGGCCCTTTTCCCTGGAAGTAAAACTGACCTGCCCGTCATCTGGCTGGCAGATTGCAGGAGCCAGTTGCCTCTATCAAACCAGCCAGACTTGGCACTGGTGCCACTTTGGGTCTGGGAGCCATCCAGCGTAATGTGGATTTTCAGGGGCCAGCCGGCCACTCCCAGCCACAGGGCCCCAAACACAAACTACGGCCCTTTTCCCTGGAAGTAAGACTGACCTGCCCGTCATCTGGCTGGCAGATTGCAGGAGCCACTTGCCCATGTCAATCCAGCCCGACTTGACACTGGTGCCACCTTTCATCTGGGAACCATCCTGCGTATCGTGGATTTTCAGGAGCCAGCCGGCCACTCCCAGCCACAGGCCCCCGAACACAAACCACGGCCCTTTTCCCTGGCAAACAAAACTCACCCGCCCCGCTTCTGGCTGGCAGATTGCAGGAGCCACTTGACTCTATCAAACCAGCCAGACTCGACACTGGTGCCACCTTTCATCTGGGAACCATCCTGTGTATCGTGGATTTTCAGGAGCCAGCCGGCCACTCCCAGCTACAGGTCCCCAGACATATACTACGGCCCCTTTCCCTGGAATTAAAACTGACCTACCCATCTTCTGGCTGGCAGATTGCAGGAGCCACTTGCCTCTATCAAACCAGCCCGACTCGGCACTGGTGCCAGCTTTCATCTGGGAACCATCCTGTGTATCGTGGATTTTCAGGAGCCAGCCGGCCACTCCCAGCCACAGGCCCCCAAACTCAAACTACGGCCCTTTTCCCTGGAATTAAAACTGACCTGCCCGTCATCTGGCTTTCAGATTGCAGGAGCCACTTGCCTCTATCAATCCAGCCCGACTCGGTACTGGTGCCACCTTTCATCTGGGAACCATCCTGCGTATCGTGGATTTTCAGGAGCCAGCCGGCCACTCCCAGCCACAGGCCCCCGAGCACAAACCACGGCCCTTTTCCCTGGAAGTAAATCTGACCTGCCCGTCATCTGGCTGGCAGATTGCAGGAGAGACTTCCCTGTATCAAACCAACCTGACTCGGCACCGGTGCCACCTTTCATCTGGGAACCATCCTGTGTATTGTGGATTTTCAGGAGCCAGCCGGCCACTCCCAGCCACAAGTCCCCAAAAACAATCTACGGCCCTTTTCCCTGGAAGTTAAACAGACCTGCCCATCATCTGGCTGGCACATTGCAGGAGCCACTTGCCTCTATCAATCCAGACCGACTTGGCACTGGTGCCACCTTTCATCTGGGAACCATCCTGCGTATTGTGGATTTTCAGGAGCCAGCCGGCCACTCCCAGCCACAGGCCCCCAAACTCAAACTACGGCCCTTTTGCCTGGAAGTAAGACTGACCTGCCCGTCATCTGGCTGGCAGATTGCAGGAGCCACTTGCCTCTATCACTCCAACCCGACTCGGCACTGGTGCCACCTTTCATCTGGGAACCATCCTGCGTATCGTGGATTTTCAGGAGCCAGCCGGCCACTCCCAGCCACAGGCCCCCAAACTCAAACTACGGCCCCTTTCCCTCGAATTAAAACTGACCTGTCCATCTTCTGGCTGGCAGATTGCAGGAAGCACTTGGTCTCTATCAATCCAGCCGCGTCTGGCACCGGTGCCACCTTTCATCTGGGAACCATCCTGCGTATCGTGGATTTTCAGGAGCCATCTGGCCACTCCCAGCCACAGGCCCCCAAACACAAACCACGGCCCTTTTCCCTGGAAGTAAAACTGACCTGCCCGTCATCTGGCTGGCAGATTGCAGGAGCCACTTGCCTCTATCAATCCAGCCGACTCGGCACTGGTGCCACCTTTCATCTGGGAACCATCCTGCGTATCGTGGATTTACAGGAGACAGCCGGCCACTCCAAGCCACAGGCCCCCGAACACAAACTACGGCCCTTTTCCCTGGAAGTAAAACTGACCTGCCCGTCATCTGGCTGGCAGATTGCAGGAGCCACTTGCCTCTATCAATCCAGACCGACTTGGCACTGGTGCCACCTTTCATCTGGGAACCATCCTGCGTATCGTGGATTTTCAGGAGCCAGCCGGCCACTCCCAGCCACAGGCCCCCAAACTCAAACTACGGCCCTTTTGCCTGGAAGTAAGACTGACCTGCCCGTCATCTGGCTGGCAGATTGCAGGAGCCACTTGCCTCTATCACTCCAACCCGACTCGGCACTGGTGCCACCTTTCATCTGGGAACCATCCTGCGTATCGTGGATTTTCAGGAGCCAGCCGGCCACTCCCAGCCACAGGCCCCAAACACAAACTACGGCCCTTTTCCCTGGAATAAAATGACCTGCCCGTCATCTGGCTGGCAGATTGCACGAGCCACTTGTTATCAACTCCAGCCCGACTCGGCACTTTTGCCACCTTTCTTCTGGGAACCATCCTGCGTATCGTGGATTTTCAGGAGCCAGCCGGCCACTCCCAGCCACAGGCCCCCGAACACAAACCACGGCCCTTTTCCCTGGCAAACAAAATCACCACCCTCTTCTGGCTGGCAGATTGCAGGAGCCACTTCCTCTATCAATCCAGCCCGCTCGGCATGGTGCCACCTTTCATCTGGGAACCATCCTGCGTATCGTGGATTTTCAGGAGCCAGCCGGCCACTCCCAGCCACAGGCCTTCGAAAATAAACTACGGCCCTTTTCCCTGGCAAACAAACAATTACCCACCCGCTTCTGGCTGGCAGATTGCAGGAGCCACTTGCCTCTATCATACCAGCCAGACTCGACACTGGTACCACCTTTCATCTGGGTACCATCCTGCGTATTGTGGATTTTCAGGAGCCAGCCGGCCACTCCCAGCCACAGGTCCCCAAACAAATTCTACGGCCCTTTTCCCTGGAAGTAGAACTGACCTGCCCATCTTCTGGCTGGCACATTGCAGGAGCCACTTTGTACTATCAAACCACGCGGACTTGGCATTTCTGCCGCATTTCATCTGGGAACCATCCTGCGTATCGTGGATTTTCAGGAGCCAGCCGGACACTGCCAGCCACAGGCCCCCAAACACAAACTACGGCCCTTTTCCCTGGAAGTAAAACTGACCTGCCCGTCATCTGGCTGGCAGATTGCAGGAGCCACTTGCCTCTATCAATCCAGCCCGACTTGGCACTGGTGCCACCTTTCATCTGGGAACCATCCTGCGTATCGTGGATTTTCAGGAGCCAGCGGCCACTCCCAGCCACAGGCCCCCAAACACAAACTACGGCCCTTTTCCCTGGAAGTAAAACCTACCTGCCCGTCATCTGGCTGGCAGATTGCAGGAGCCACTTCCCTCTATCAATCCAGCCCGACTCGGTACTGGTGCCACCTTTCATCTGGGAACCATCCTGCGTATCGTGGATTTTCAGGAGCCAGCCGGCCACTCCCAGCCACAGGCCCCCAAACACAAACCACGGCCCTTTCCCCTGGAAAAAAAACTTACCTGCCCCTCTTCTGCATCTAGATTGCAGGAGCCACTTTGTACTATCAAACCATCCCGACTTGGCACTTCTGCTGCCATTCATCTGGGAACCATCCTGCGTATCGTTTATTTTCAGGAGCCAGCCGGCCACTCCCAGCACCAGGCCCGGTAACACAAAACAGGGCCCTTTTCCCTGGAAACTGAACTAGACAAATCTGGGACAGTTTACCAGCTAATATTGTTTGAATCATGTGGTCATTATAATAGATTTCTACAACGAATTTTTAAAATCTTTTTCGAGTTCAGAATGTCCAAGTGTGAGGTCTTTTTCTTCTCTTATCTATATTGCAACGAAATTGATAAATAAAGGCCAAATCTTTATTTTTCTTTTTAACCCAAGTTGATAATTCCCATTCATTAATCCATTTTTTGGACCAATATTTGCCATTCTGATGTATGTTGTCATTTCTTTACAATCGATATTCTGTGACTATGTTGACAAGTCTTGGGTGATGATCCTAACTGGTCTTAGATACACATAGGGGGAAATTTCCTCAGCCAGTGTCAGTCCTGAGCATGCGTATCAGAAGCTCTTTCTATAGCTGGGAATTTTCCCATGAAAGGGATTCAGTTAGGGAAGAGACACTTGTCCCAGAGTTTTACATTCTTCTTGAACACTGCTTAAGGAACATGGATCCCATGTCCATTTGGATCTCTGTCTGCACAGAACTTTGTCATGCCAGTGCTTGAAATGCATCTCGAAGAGAATTCACTACACAGAATGAATGAGGGCTATGGTAGGGCTCAGTGGGGCTCACCAGGCCCAACCCCCCTGTTAAAGCAGGATACCTAGAGCCTCTTGCCCGGGATTCTATCTGGGTGTACTTTTAATGTCTTCTAAGATCCAGGCTTCAGAAGCTTTCTGGGCAGTCTGTGCCGCGGTTGTCACCCTCACAGTAAAACATCATTTGGTGATGTTCATAGGCAATCTCCTGTATTTCAGTGTGTGCCCACTGCCTCTTGTCTTTTCACTCAGCATCACTTCAAAGACACTGGTTCCCTCCCTTTGCATTATTGCTTCCCGTATGTATGTTTGCAGCCAAGTAGAGAAATGTAAACAACTTTCCTGAAGGCCACGCAGACAATATTCCCTTCATCTACCAGTCAAGTTGATTCATCAGAGGTGTTGAAAAAGTTGTTCAGCATGAAATTCCCCAGGAAAATCCATGCCGAGTACATTGCTTTGTCCTCCTTCATATGCCAGGCAAGGCTTTCGGGGTATAGCTGCCCCATCAACTTCGTGGGGATAAAAAAGAGGCTGGCTGATTTGTACTTTTCCGAGTCCTCCTAATTGTCATTTTTGAAGAGGGCAGTCTTTTGCTTTCATGCAGTCCTAGCTACGGAAAACTCCATACTTTCGTCTTCAGCGTTTCTTGTCCTCTCCAACTTCGCAAAAACTTTTTCCACGATGTCTGGCAAGGAGAATCTGGGTCAGGGCTGAAAACATCTCCCATCGTGTTGTACATGTTGCAGAGAAGTCTGCAGAGTGTTTTGCAGGAAGAAAAAGAAAGTTGTTGAAAACACCTTCCAATCGAATGTTCATGTGTTTGGAAAAGGTAGGACAGTGGTAAGGTACTGATTTGGATCAGTTTGCAAGCTGTGCACACTATCCCAGTGTTGTGCAGCTTCATTCTCACCTTTCCGAAGCTACTGGTCTCTCCGGCTCCTGAAGGCGAAGAGGCGGCTTCTTCGCGCAAAGGCGATTGTGCCGGTCACAGTGCACTCCAGTGCGGCGGCTTCTGACGAAATGTGCCCGCGACCGGCGCTTAGCTCCGGGGACATCCGTACCTTCTTCTTTCGGGACTTTTGGGGTCTACATCATTGCAAAAAACCTTTCCACTATGTCTGGCGTGGAGAAACTGTGCCAGCACAGAAAACATCCTCCATGGTGTTTGACATGTTGCAGAGAGGTTTGCTGAGTGTTTTGCAAGAAGAAAAACAAAGTTGTCCAAAACACCTTCCAATCGAATGTTCATGTGTTTGGAAAAGGTAGGAGAGTGGTAAGGTACTGTTTTGGATCAGTTTGCAAGCTGTGCACACTATCCCAGTGTTGTGCAGCTTCATTCTCACCTTTCCGAAGCTACTGGTCTCTCCGGCTCCCGGAGGCGAAGAAGCGGCTTCTTCGCGCAAAGGCGATTGTGCCGGTCGTAGTGCACTCCACGGTTGCGCTTCTTTCGAAATGTGCTCGGGACCGGCGCTTAGCTCCGGGGACATCCGTACCTTCTTCTTTCAGAACTTTTGTGGTCTGCATCATTGCAAAAATCCTTTCCACTATGTCTGGCAGGAGAAACTCTGACTGCACAGAAAACATCCTCCATGGTGTTTGACATGTTGCAGAGAGGTTTGCAGAGTGTTTTGCAAGAAGAAAAACAAAGTTGTCCAAAACACCTTCCAACCGAATGTTCATGTGTTTGGAAAAGGTAGGACAGTGGTAAGGTATTGTTTTGGATCAGTTTGCAAGCTCTGCACACTATCCCAGTATTGTGCAGCTTCATTCTTCACCTTTCCGTAGCTACTGGTCTCTCCGGCTCCCGGAGGCGAAGAAGCGGCTTCTTCGCGCAAAGGCGATTGTACCGGTCGTAGTGCACTCCAGGGTTGCGGCTTTTACCAAAATGTGCCCGGGACCGGCGCTTGGCTCCGGGGAACGACTTATTTCATCTTTACCGGCTTTTGTGTTCTACATCATTGCAAAAATGCTTTCCACTATGTCTGGCAAGGAGAATCTGGGTCAGGGCTGAAAACATCTCCCATCGTGTTGTACATGTTGCAGAGAGGTTTGCTGAGTGTTTTGCACGATGATAAACAAAGTTGTCCAAAACACCTTCCAACCGAATATTCATGTGTTTGGAAAAGGTAAGAAAGTGGTAAGGTACTGTTTTCTATCAGTTTGCAAGCTGCGCACACTATCCCAGTGTTGTTCAGCTTCATTCTTCACCTTCCGAAAGCAGCCGCTCTCTTCGGCCCCCGGAGACGAAGAGGCGGCTTCTTCGCGCAAAGGCGATTGTGCCGGTCACAGTGCACTCCAGTGCGGCGGCTTCTGACGAAATGTGCCCGGGACCGGCGCGTAGCTCCGGGGACATCCGTACCTTCTTCTTTCGGGACTTTTGGGGTCTACATCATTGCAAAGATCCTTTCCACTATGTCTGGCTTGGAGAAACTGTGCCTGCACAGAAAACATCCTCCATGGTGTTTGACATGTTGCAGAGAGGTTTGCAGAGTGTTTTGCAAGAAGAAAAACAAAGTTGTCCAAAACACCTTCCAACCGAATGTTCATGTGTTTGGAAAAGGTAGGACAGTGGTAAGGTATTGTTTTGGATCAGTTTGCAAGCTCTGCACACTATCCCAGTATTGTGCAGCTTCATTCTTCAGCTTTCAGAGGCAGCCTCTCTCTCCGGCTTCCGGAGGCGAAGAAGCGGCTTCTTCGCGCAAAGGCCATTGTGCCGGTCACAGTGCACTCCAGTGCGGCGGCTTCTGACGTAATGTGCCCCGTATCTGCTCATAGCTCCCGGGGTCTCTGTACCTTCCAATTCCGTTTTTGGTCTTGGCAATGCAAATGGTTTACTTGCAGCAGTAGGACGGGACAGTTAACTGGACTTTTTGCTTTTAGAGAGAAGCTAATGAAAAAGTTTCACCAGGATCAGAGCAGGTTGTAAAACAAGAAAATTGTCATGAAAAGAAGCCAGCCTTGTCCCCTTAGGTTTGCTAGCTGTGTTTGAACAAAATGAAATGTGTCAACTCGGTGTTCCTGGGTATCACATCAGTAACAGGTACTTCCGTTGCTGAATTTCTCTCGTCAAGTCAAGAAGAGAATCCAAGGAATTGTGATTTCATGCTCACAATTCACCCTGTGGTGCCGAAAGGTGAAAAAGGGGTGGAAGGTGCACGGGTCAATTAACTTGAATGGCCTATGTAAATCAGCGGCCGCTGATTTCCTGAAGGCTTCAACAGGTCAGTTGCCTATGTTTTTCTTGGAATTGTTTTAACCTTCGGTCATGTTTTTCTTGGGATTCTTTTACCCTTTCCCTATTAGTTCAGCCTTTGGTCTCCAGCCTTTGCTGACATTTCAAGTATCTCGGTAGCCTGGAAATGTGTTGTCATAATTGCTGACATCATTATTCCCTTCAAAGGGTTGTTTGCCTCAAGTCTCAGTTTTGCTGGTTTTCTGCTAGTTGATTGTCAGAGGGCAGCAGGTGTTGTGTAGGAGCAAGTACACAAACCCATAGCGTGCTTTTCTTTTGATTTGGCCTGTGTAGCTAATGGAATGACTGAACATCTGTGAGAGGCTTTTCTCTCCCCGTTAGGTTTCACTGGAAGGGCAGATGCAAATCGTCTACCTGAAGTCTTGGCACAGAAGAAAGTAGTGGTTTGCTGCTGCATCTAGCTAGAAGCTTACAAAAGGAAGGCCTTGGGCTGAGGCCCATTCCATTGGCTAAGTAGAAAAGGACTGTGGGAAGGTGAGGCAGCTGAATTAGAGGTAGATCAACAAGTGTGTTCAAAGCCTGGTGTATGGTGGTTGGTTGAATGGTGTTTGTTATGGCTTAAAGCTATGGAACTGATAAAGGCAAAGTTGCAAGAAAGCAGCTCTCCTTTGCATCTTGCTGGGGACTCTGCTTCACCACGGACCCTCAACTCCAAGTTTGCCAAGGAGATGATCAGTAGGACTGTTGCAGAGCTGCTGTTGGCATCTGAATGGAATGGCAGAGAGTGAAGCGCTGGACATTTCTGGCTTTAGTACAATGCTGCTGCATTGGTGCCAGTTTAGTTGGTTTTCCATCAGTGGCCTTTCTGTCTAGAAGTACACTGCCCAGAATCTTTCTAGCATGTGATGCCATTTCCTTCCTGTTGTTTTCATACCTTCCTTCAGTTGAAAGGATGATACAATCTTTACATTTTGAAGATCCCTGTTAGGAAACACAATGCAAGAGGAGTCATCGCTCCCTTTTCTTCTGCCTCCTTTGTCATTTTCAGAGACTCATTTCAAATTTCTGCTAATGTCAAGAGGAATACTGAGATTACCTAGCAGGGTTGGCACTCTCAGCTGCTTTCTTCCTTCATACTGCTTCATACTGGATGTGACTTAAAGGCCTCGTTTTGTCATCTGCATTCTGCTGTGATCCAAAGCTAAATATTCCAGATGTATGAACACAAAAAGAACTCCTAGGCTTTTGCAAGAACAAGCCCAGGAGGATTGTGTTCAATTTGATCGCTACAGCGTTTCAGAAAAAAGGAGATTGTACTGTCTTCTTGTGTATACTCTTCTTGTGCTCTCATGTCTTGCATGTCCTAGTGAATCTACCGGCTATGGTGGATTTACAGGAGCCAGCCGGCCACTCCCAGCCACAGGCCCCCGAACACAAACCACGGCCCTTTCCCCTGGAAAAAAAACGGAGATGGCCCTCTTCTGGATGGTAGATGGCAGGAGCCACAGTGTACAATCAAACCAGCCCGACTTGGCACTGGTGCCACATTTCATCTGGGAACCATCCTGCGTATCGTGGATTTTCAGGAGCCAGCCGGCCACTCCCAGCCACAGGCCCCCAAACACAAACCACGACCCTTTTCCCTGGGAAACAAAACTCACCCGCCCCACTTCTGGCTTGCAGATTGCAGGAGCCACTTGACTCTATCAAACAAGCCCGACTTGGCAAAGGTGCCCCCTTGGGTCTTGGAACCATCCTGCGTATCGTGGATTTTCAGGAGCCAGCTGGCCACTCCCAGGCACAGGCCCCCGAACACAAACCACGGCCCTTTTCCCTGGCAAAGAAAACTCACCCGCCCTGCTTCTGGCTGGCAGATTGCAGGAGCCACTTGCCTCTATCAAACCAGCCCGACTCGACACTGGTGCCACCTTTCATCTGGGAACCATCCTGCGTATTGTGGATTTTCAGGAGCCAGCCGGCCACTCCCAGCCACAGGCCCCCAAACACAAACCACGGCCCTTTTCCCTGGAAGTAAAACTGACCTGCCCGTCATCTGGCTGGTAGATTGCAGGAGCCACTTGCCTCTATCGATCCAGCCCGACTTGGCACTGGTGCCACTTTTCATCTGGGAACCATCCTGCGTATCGTGGATTTCAGGAGCCAGCCGGTCACTCCAGCCACAGACCCCCAAACACAAACTAAGGCCCTTTTCCTTGGCAAACAAAACTTACCCACCCCGCTTCTGGCTGGCAGATTGCAGGAGCCCCTTGCCTCTATCAAACCAGCCCGACTTGGCACTGGTGCCACCTTGGGTCTGGGAGCCATCCAGCGTATTGTGGATTTTCAAGGGCCAGCCGGCCACTCCCAGCCACAAGTCCCCCAAAATAAGCTACGGCCCTTTTCCCTGGAAGAAAAACTGACCTGCCCATCATCTGGCGGGCACATTGCAGAAGCCACTTGGTAATATCCAACCTGCCCAACTTGGCACTGGTGCCACCTTTCATCTGGGAACCATCCTGCGTATCGTGGATTTTCAGGAGCCAGCCGTCCACTCCCAGCCACAGGCCCCGAACACAAACCACGGCCCTTTTCCCTGGAAGTAAAACTGACCTGCCCGTCATCTGGCTGGCAGATTGCAGGAGCCACTTGCCTCTATCAATCCAGCCCGACTCGGTTCTGGTGCCACCTTTCATCTGGGAACCATCCTGCATATCGTGGATTTTCAGGAGCCAGCCGGCCACTCCCAGCCACAGGCCCCCAAACACACACTACGGCCCCTTTCCTGGAATTAAAACTGACCTGCCCATCTTCTGGCTGGCAGATTGCAGGAACCACTTGGCTCTCTCAAACCTGCCCGACTTGGCACTGGTGCCACCTTTCATCTGGGAACCATCCTGCGTATCGTGGATTTTCAGGAACCAGCCGGCCACTCCCAGCCACAGGCCCCCGAACACAAACCACGGCTCTTTTCCCTGGCAAACAAACTCACCGCCCCGCTTCTGGCTGGCAGATTGCAGGAGCCACTTGCCTCTATCAAACCAGCCAGACTTGGCACTGGTGCCACCTTTCATCTGGGAGCCATCCTGCGTATTGTAGATTTTCAGGGGCCAGCCGGCTACTCCCAGACACAACTCCCCAAAAATAATCTACGGCCCTTTTCGCTAGAAGTAAAACTGACCTGCCCATCATCTGGCTGGCACATTGCAGCAGCCACTTGGTAATATCAAACCTGCCCAACTTGGCACTGGTGCCACCTTTCATCTGGGAACCATCCTGCGTATCGTGGATTTTCAGGAGCCAGCGGCCACACCCAGCCACAGCCCCCCGAACACAAACCACGGCCCTTTTCCCTGGAAGTAAAACTGATCTGCCCGTCATCTGGCTGGCAGATTGCAGGAGCCACTTGCCTCTATCAAACCAGCCAGACTTGGCACTGGTGCCACTTTGGGTCTGGGAGCCATCCAGCGTAATGTGGATTTTCAGGGGCCAGCCGGCCACTCCCAGCCACAGGCCCCCAACACAAACTACGGCCCTTTTCCCTGGAAGTAAAACTGACCTGCCCGTCATCTGGCTGGCAGATTGCAGGAGCCACTTGCCCCTGTCAATCCAGCCCGACTTGACACTGGTGCCACCTTTCATTTGGGAACCATCCTGCGTGTCGTGGATTTTCAGGAGCCAGCCGGCCACTCCCAGCCACAGGCCCCCGAACACAAACCACGGCCCTTTTCCCTGGCAAACAAAACTCACCGCCCCGCTTCTGGCTGGCAGATTGCAGGAGCCACTTGACTATATCAAACCAGCCAGACTCGACACTGGTGCCACCTTTCATCTGGGAACCATCCTGCGTATTGTGGATTTTCAGGAGCCAGCCGGCCACTCCCAGCTACAGGTCCCCAGACAAATACTATGGCAGTTTTCCCTGGAATTAAAACTGACCTGCCCATCTTCTGGCTGGCAGATTGCAGGAGCCACTTGGTACTATCAAACCAGCATGACTTGGCACTGCTGCCACTTTTCATCTGGGAACCATCCTGCGTATCGTGGATTTTCAGGAGCCAGCCGGCCACTCCCAGCCACAGGCCCCAAACTAAACTACGGCCCCTTTCCCTGGAATTAAAACTGACCTGTCCATCTTCTGGCTGGCAGATTGCAGGAAGAACTTGGTCTCGATCAATCCAGCCCGTCTTGGCACTGGTGCCACCTTTCATCTGGGAACCATCCTGCATATCGTGGATTTTCAGGAGCCATCCGGCCACTCCCAGCCACAGGCCCCAAACACAAACCACGGCCCTTTTCCCTGGAAGTAAAACTGACCTGCCCATCTTCTGGCTGGCAGATTGCAGGAGCCACTTGCCTCTATCAAACCAGCCCGACTCGGCACTGGTGCCACCTTTCATCTGGGAACCATCCTGCGTATCGTGGATTTACAGGAGCCAGCCGGCCACTCCCAGCCACAGGCCCCCGAACACAAACCACGGCCCTTTTCCCTGGGAAAAAAACTCACCCGCCCGCTTCTGGCTGGCAGATTGCAGGAGCCACTTGCCTCTATCAAACCAGCCGACTCAGGCTGGGCCCTCTTTCATTGGAACCATCCTGCGTATCGTGGATTTTCAGGAGCCAGCCGGCCACTCCCAGCACAGGCCCCAGAACACAAACCACGGCCCTTTTCCCTGGCAAAGAAAACTCACCCGCCCGCTTCTGGCTGGCAGATTGCAGGAGCCACTTGCCTCTATCAACCAGCCCGACTCGGACACTGGTGCCACTTTCATCTGGGAACCATCCTGCGTATCGTGGATTTTCAGGAGCCAGCCGGCCACTCCCAGCCACAGGCCACAAACACAAACTAGGCCCTTTTCCTGGAAGAAAAACTGACCTGCCCGTCATCTGGCTGGCAGATTGCAGGAGCCACTTGCCTCTATCAACCAGCCCGACTAGGCACTGGTGCCACTTTGATCTGGGAACCATCCAGCGTATCGTGGATTTCAAAGGGCCAGCGGCACTCCCAGCCACAGCCCCAAACACAAACTACAGGCCCTTTTCCTTTGGAAAAAAACTTACCTCCCGCTTCTGGCTGGCAGATTGCAGGAGCCCTTGCCTCTATCAAACCAGCCCGACTTGGCACTGGTGCACCTTGTCTGGGAAGCCATCCAGCGTATCGTGGATTTTTCAGGGCCAGCGGCCACTCCCAGCCACAGCCCCAAAATAAAGCTACGGCCCTTTTCCTGGAAGAAAAACTGACCTGCCCATCATCTGGCGGCACGATTGCAGAAGCCACTTGGTATATCCAACCTGCCCACTTGGCATGGTGCCACCTTTCATCTGGGAACCATCCTGCGTATCGTGGATTTTCAGGAGCCAGCCGTCCACTCCCAGCCACAGGCCCCCGAACAATAACCTACGGCCCTTTTCCCTGGAAGTAAAACTGACCTGCCCCTCATCTGGCTGGCAGATTGCAGGAGCCACTTGCCTCTATCAATCCAGCCCGACTCGGTACTGGTGCCACCTTTCATCTGGGAACCATCCTGCATATCGTGGATTTTCAGGAGCCAGCCGGCCACTCCCAGCCACAGGCCCCAAAAAACACCACGGCCCTTTCCCTGGAATAAAACTGACCTGCCCATCTTCTGGCTGGCAGATTGCAGGAACCACTTGGCTCTCAAACTGCCAGACTTGGCACTGGTGCCACCATTCATCTGGGAACCATCCTGCGTATCGTGGATTTTCAGGAGGCAGCCGGCCACTCCAGCCACAGCCCCCGAACAAAACCACGGCCTTTTCCTGGCAAAAAACTCACCGCCCGTATCTGGCTGGCAATTGCAGGAGCCACTTGCCTCTATCAAACCAGCCAGACTTGGCACTGGTGCCACCTTTCATCTGGGAGCCATCCTGCGTATTGTAGATTTTCAGGGCCAGCCGGCTAGTCCCAGACCAACCCCCAAAATAACTACGGCCCTTTTCCTGGGAAGTAAAACTGACCGGCCCTCATCTGGCTGGCACATTGCAGGAGCCACTTGTAATATCAAACCCGCCGACTTGGCACTGGTGCCACCTTTCATCTGGGAACCATCCTGCGTATCGTGGATTTTCAGGAGCCAGCCGGCACTCCAGCCACAGGCCCCCAACACAAACCACGGCCCTTTTCCCTGGAAGTAAAACTGATTCTGCCCGTCATCTGGCTGGCAGATTGCAGGAGCCACTTGCCTCTATCAAACCAGCCAGACTTGGCACTGGTGCCACTTTGCGTCTGGGACCATCCGCGTATGTGGATTTTCAGGGCCAGCCGGCCACTCCAGCCACAGGCCCCCAAACACAAACTACGGCCTTTTCCCTGGAAGTAAAACTGACCTGCCCGTCATTCTGGCAGGCAGATTGCAGGAGCCACTTGCCCTTCAATCCAGCCCGACTTGACACTGGTGCCACCTTTCATTGGGAACCATCCTGCGTGATCGTGGATTTTCAGGAGCCAGCCGGCCACTCCCAGCCACAGGCCCCGAACACAAACCACGGCCTTTTCCCTGGCAAACAAAACACCGCCCGCTTCTGGCTGGCAGATTGCAGGAGCCACTTGACTCTATCAAACCAGCCGACTCGACACTGGTGCCACCTTTCATCTGGGAACCATCCTGCGTATTGTGGATTTTCAGGAGCCAGCCGGCCACTCCCAGCACAGGTCCCCAACAAATACTACGGCTTTTCCCTGGAATTAAAACTGACCTGCCCGTCTTCTGGCTGGCAGATTGCAGGAGCCACTTGCCTCTATTCAAACCAGCCTGACTCGGCACTGGTGCCACTTTTCATCTGGGAACCATCCTGCGTATCGTGGATTTTCAGGAGCCAGCCGGCCACTCCCAGCCACAGGCCCCCAAACACAAACACGGCCTTTTCCCCGGAAAAAATAAACCCCGCTTTTTGGCTGGCAGATTGCAGGAGCCACTTCCCCTATCAACCAGCCCGACTCGGTACTGGTGCCACCTTTATCTGGGAACCATCCTGCGTATCGTGGATTTCAGGAGCCAGCCGGCCCTCCCAGCCACAGGCCCCAAAAAAAACACGGCCCTTTTCCCTGGAAGAAAACTTCCTCCCGCATCTGGCTGGCAGATTGCAGGGCCACTTGCCTCTATCAACCAGCCCGACTTGCATGTTTCCACCTTTCATCTGGGACCATCCGCTATTGTGGGTTTTTAGGGCCACCGGCCACTCCCAGCCACAGGGCCCCAACAAACACGGCCCTTTCCCTGGCAAAGAAAACTCACCCGCCCCGCTTCTGGCTGGGAGATTGCAGGAGCCACTTGCCTCTACAACCCGCCCGACTCGGCACTGGTGCCACCTTTCATCTGGGGAAACCCTCCTGGTATCGTGGATTTTCAGGAGCCAGCCGGGCCCCTCCCAGCCACAGGCCCCCAAAACACAAACCACGGCCCTTTTTCCCTGGAAAAAAAACTACCCCCCGCATCTGGCTGGCGGATTGCAGAGCCCGCCTCATCAACACCGACTCGGCACTGGTGCCACCTTTCACTGGGAACCTCCCTATGTGGGTTTTTGGAGCCACCGGCCACTCCACCCCCCCCAAAAAACCAGGCCCCTTTTCCCCGGGAAAAAAACTACCCCCCCCTTTTGGGTGGGGATTGGGACCATTCCTTATCAAACCGCCCCACCGGCACTGGGCCACCTTTCATCTGGGAACCCTCCTGGTATGTGGATTTTCAGGGGGCCAGCCGGCCATCCCCCACAACCCAAAAAACACCCCTTTTTTCCGGAAGAAAAAACCGCCCTTTGGTGGAATTGCAGAGCCCCTTTTTAAAAAAACCGCCCAAATGGCACTGGGCCACCTTTCTTGGAACCATCCCTATCGTGGTTTTTAGGGGAGCCGGCCCCCCCCCAGCCACAGGCCCCCGAACACAAAAACGGCCCTTTTTCCCCGGAAGTAAACTGACCTGCCCGTCTCTGGCTGGAGATTCAGGGCCACTTGCCCTACAAACCCCCCGATGGCCGGTGCCCTTTCATCTGGGAACCACCCCGGGATGTTTTTTAGGGCCACCCCCCCTCCCCCCAGGCCCCCAACACAAACCCCGGCCCCTTTTCCCCCAAGAAAAATACCGCCCCCTTGGTGGGGAATTTCAGGGCCCCCTTCCCTATAACCACCGACCGGGGGGCCCCTTTTTGGGGAACCTCGAATGGTTTTTAGGGGGCCCGCCGGCCCCCCCCCCACAGCCCCCAAAAAACGCCCTTTTCCCCCCAAAAAATACCCCCCTTTTGGCTGGAGTTGCGGGGCCCCCTTCCTTTTAAAACCCCCCGACTTGGCCGGGGCCAC
>NW_026992721.1:0-35912 GCF_028769735.1 Zonotrichia leucophrys gambelii
GTCAAGGGATTCGAGGAGGCCCACCTTAACTTCAGTATGGTCAGCCAGATATATCAGTCTCGGAATAGTATAAGTCCTGAGTATATCGACTTTCTGAAGGGGTTTTAAAAGCGAACGACCAATTGAATGAAGCCAATCTGTGAGCTTCTCTGATAATCTAGGGTCTGCAAAGCCAGTCCAAGGGTCAACCCGTGTGCCGAGATATCTTTCTGAGCTCCCTGGGTCGATCATGTTAAGGGGGGATCCATTAATCACCCATGCGGGACAATCATTGATGGTATACGAGTCCCTAGTAGGCTTGATGTAAAAGCCATGACATTTTTCCCCCTTTGTACTGAGGCCAGTAAGATTGCAAAATGCCTCCAAAATGTTGATGTTATGACACATGCCTTCCCAAGAGTCACTCAGGTGCACCAAGTCATCAGCAAACGCCATGGCCGTAACTTTCGAGCCCCCATGATGGAAACCCTCACCTTCACTCTCGAGTTTACATAGAAGGGGTCCATCGCTAAATTGAACAGCGAAGGTGACATGGGGTCGCCTTGCTTGACACCTGAGCGAATGTATATGGGGTCTGTCCTTTCTCTTCCAATGGATATGCACGTCTTAACATCACGATACATTTCCCTCACCAACTCCATCATGTGTGGATCCACTCCACTCTTGTCCAGACCGTCAAATATATGCTGATGACAAACGGTGTCAAATGCCTTAGCAAAATCCACGAACACGACACCCAGATGTTTATGTTCTCGCTTAGCTGTTTTTACCACAAGCTGTAACAACTTGAGGTTCTCGGCACAACCTGATGCGCAAATGAAACCCCGTTGCTGGGGGTTAATGGGACATGCTTTGGACAGCCTCGCAGTAGCGATCCTGGAGAATAGGCTAATCACCATTGAACCAATAGTGATAGGCCTCCAGTTATTGATATCACCAAGCTTCTCTGCATCCAAAGACTTGGGTATCAAGACTGTCCTGCAGTCCGCAGCACATCTGGAACAGTACCGGTGATAAGCCGGAGGTTGAAGATCTCAGTCAACTGGGAAAATTTTGGGTCTTTTGCAATAATCTGACCCAAAGTGATCCCATCTGGCCCGGGAGCAGAGGTTTTACACATCTCTCTCATGTTCTTATCAATCTCTTTGTCAGTAATTAGGGCCTCGAATGCCTCTTTATATGGAGGGAAATTCAGAAGGCCACCAAATATACCAGAGGTATCCCACCTTCTTTTAAAGTGATCGTGGAGAACACTTGATGGTACTTGGCACTGAGAGGCTTCCGTGCTGTGCAGGATGATACGCGCGAGGCGCCTTCTATGTAACTCGTACAACAGTTGGAATCTCAAGAATTTTCCCCTCTTAATAGCTCTTTTGCGAATCCAATTTGATGGAGTTTTGGATGCTTTTTGGCCACGGGATGCCTGCTTCTTTCTACCCTTACAGATAGATTTAATTTGGCTAGGCACACCCAGAATACCGAGAAACTCATTATACACATCATTCACCACCTGACCTGGATCTTGCCCATCAAGAATTTTCTCGAAGGCCTCCGAATACATGGTGAATTTGTCAACTGATAATCCCGCTTTGATCACCTCGCAGTATTGGAGCTTTAACTGTCCCTCCTTGGGAAACTTAGCAGACCCGGGAGGATGTTCAATCCCAGTGGCACCTACTAGTCCTTCATGATCTTTTACAAAGTACCTCCCGCTAGAAGGCGCCTCTTATCACTAATCGCTTTGCCATTTTAGTTGGAATATGCTCCGCTATAAGTTGGTTGATATTCCTTTTACCAGCAAACTTGTCCACCAGTTGTACCAGGAGAGCCTCTTCCTCCTCAGTCCATACCCGTTTGTGGGCCCCTCGGGCCGGTGACTCTTTGGGTTGGGTAGCAACAATCCTCTCCACATTTCACACAAGAGGATGTCTTATCTTCTTGTGCTGACCCAGGCCAATCTTAGTGGCAAATCCTTGATGGCACACCTCACAGATCCATTCCCCAGTGGGAGCCACACACACCACCCCCTTGCAGCGTGGGATGTGATAGGAGATACTGTGGCATTTTAGATTTTGTTTACCACATTTTGAACACCTGAAAATGATCTTTCTCTGCCCGTGCGCCCTTTTGAGATGGTCAGTCAGCCCCAACATCCTAGTAAACCGGGTCTCACAACGAGGACAAGATGGTTGTTTGTCAGGCATGGACACGACGGGTGTTCTTGGCATGGTACCATCACCTTCAGACCCGTGAGGAGCCTTAGGTGTTTTGGGCTCTTTGGTATCTCCCCTAGCGCTTTCAGCCTCAGGTGTTTTGGGCTCTTTGGTACCTCCCGCCGCACTCTCAGCGTCATCCTGGGCCATCCCCATAGGGGAGATCTCATAGGGCTCAGGGAGTTGCCCCAAAAACTCCCAAGCATTCACATGATGTAGACCACCGTCTTTAACAATTCTGGACTTTACAAATCTCCAGGCTTATAAGAGCGAATCCCTCTTCTCTGGGCACAGAGAGCATAGATGGTAATTCAGCATCAATGACCCTTAGATGTGATGGGTCAGTCTGAGTGGCAGTTGAGATATAACGCAAAGCCAGTGATTGTACCATTTTCTCAGTCCAGTAAGCAAAAACTGACAAGTCCAAGTGAGGGTGGAAGTAGTTAGCAGCCGACCCTCTCTCGAGCTACCAACTTTTGTCCAACAACAGCCCGTTGACTGTTGCAAAGGCTCTGTGCAACAGTGAATTAACTGTGCCAACCTTTTTGTTTCAGCGATTCGTGAAACTGTCGTTGGGTGGTGTCCTGATTTAGGACAAATTAGGGGAAATCTCCAAAAGGGAGCCCCCCAACACAAAACAAACCTCCAATCACCCCTCCCCCAACACCAGGTTCGGGAAGGAATTTTTCAGAGGAGCAAAGTGGAAAACAAAACCTATTTATTTACTAGTAACAAAATAGCATTCCCCAACACAAGAAAAGGAAAGAGACCAGACTGTGTTGTGAAGGGCGCTGAGTTTCTCTAGCGAGCTCTGAGTGTCCTGGAGCTCTCAGGTACGGTCCGGAGCTGGTCCAGTATCTTCAGGGGAGGGTAAGAAAGAGAGAACAAAAGAAAAGGGAAGAAACAGCGCAAAAAGCAGAAAGCAAGCAACCAAGCGGCTAGCCAAGCAGCCAAAAGCCAAAAGCGAAAGTGCCTGGTCACACACTCCCTCCTCTCTTCCCTGCCCCACCGCAGCAAGACGGCTGGGGGGGAGAGAGAGAAAAGGCACAGCTGCCAGACACAGCACACGATATTGGGATAAAGGCTGTCACCCCACGACACTCCACCCCTTATCCCATATCGTGAACAATACAATAAAAAACTTTCATTTCACTTACTCACACCTTTGACACTTATGCATTCCTCTCATGTTACTTGCTCAGACCTTTGACACTTACAGTTTCCTTCTGTCTCACATTCAACAAACAATGACATTCATATATGAGTCTCATCCCACAATCAGGTCTCCCTGAGGTACACACCGTGTTTTTCCATCTTTCTGCATTATCCACCATGTATTACCTGGTCCTTGAGCAAAGACAATCCCACGGATGGGTTTGTCTGTACTCGAGGCAGGGTTGATCCATACTGTCTTTCCCAACAAACCTCTGACATGGGCCACTGGGGCTTTATCCCCATCTACTATATTAAGGAGCTCAGACTGAGCAGGACCCGCTCGGTTGGTGGAACCTCGAGTGTTAACTAACCAGGTAGCCTTTGCCAAATGCTGCTCCCAGTTTTTTAAAGACCCCCCCACCCAATGCTTTTAAGGTGGTTTTTAACAATCCATTGTACCTTTCCACCCTCCCTGCAGTTGGTGCATGATAGGGGATATGGTATACCCACTCGATGCGATGTTCCCTAGCCCAAGTATTAATAAGATTGTTTTTAAAATGAGTTCCATTATCCGACTCAATTCTCTCGGGAGTACTGTGCCTCCAAAGGACCTGCTTTTCAAGGCCCAAGATAGTGTTATGGGTTGTAGCATGAGACACAGGGTAGGTTTCCAACCATCCTGTGGTGGCTTCTACCATGGTTAGTACATAGCGCTTGCCCTGGCGGATTTGATGCAGTGTGATGTAATCAATCTGCCAGGCCTCCCCGTATTTGTACTTAGACCACCGCCCCCCACTCCAGAGGGGCTTCACCCGCTTGGCCTGCTTAATGGCAGCGCACGTCTCACAGTCACAAATAACCTGAGAGATACTGTCCGTGGTTAGATCCACCCCTCGGTCTCGTGCCCACTTATAGGTGGCATCTCTACCCTGGTGGCCTGAGGCATCATGGGCCCATCGTGCTAAGAATAACTCTCCCTTATGCTCCCAGTCGAGATCTATCTTCAGCTCCCCTATCTTTGCAGCCTGATGTACTTGCTGGTTGTTTTGCTGCTCTTCATTAGCTCTACTTCTGGGGACATGGGCATCTACATGGCGAACCTTCACAGGTAACTTCTCTAACCGAGTAGCAATATCTTTCCACTCTTCCACAGCCCAAATTGGTTTTCCTCTGCGCTGCCAGTTGGCCTCTTTCCATCTCTTCAGCCATCCCCATAGAGCGTTGGCTGCCATCCAAGAATCGGTATACAAATAGAGCCTTGGCCACTTCTCTCTCTCTGCAATACCTAGGGCCAGTTGAATAGCTTTGATTTCAGCAAATTGACTGGATTCACCCTCTCCTTCAGTAGCCTCTGCAACCCGTCGAGTGGGACTCCATACAGCTGATTTCCACCTCCGTTTCATCCCTATGACGCGACACTAACCATCAATGAATAGAGCGTAAAGTGTTTCTTCTACTGGCAACTGATTGTATGGCGGAGCTTCCTCAACCCGGGTCACTGGCTCTTGTTCCTCATCTGTGACAATAAAGCTTTCACCTTTGGGCCAATTTGTAATTATTTCCAGAATCCCAGGGCAATTTAACTTCCCAATTCGAGCGCGCTGCGTAATGAGGGCAATCCACTTACTCCAAGTAGCACTGGTGGCATGGTGGGTAGAGGGAACCTTTCCTCTGAACATCCATCCCAGCACCGGTAGTCGGGGTGCCAGAAGGAGTTGTGCCTCTGTACCAATCACCTCCGAGGCGGCTTGGACTCCTTCATAGGCAGCCAAGATTTCCTTTTCTGTTGGAGTATAGTTATCTTCAGACCCCCTGTAGCTCCGACTCCAAAATCCCAATGGTCGGCCTCGGGTCTCGCCAGGTAGCTTTTGCCAAAGGCTCCAGGACAGACCATGGCTCCCGGCTGCAGAGTAGAGCACGTTCTTCTCATCTGGTCCCGTCCTGACTGGACCAAGGGCTACAGCATGAGCGATCTCCTGCTTGATCTGGACGAAAGCTTGCTGCTGCTCAGGGCCCCAATGGAAGTCGTTCTTCTTGCAGGTAACCAGATAAAGGGGTCTCACAATCAGACTATACTCAGGGATGTGCATCCTCCAGAAACCTATAGCACCTAAGAAAGCTTGTGTTTCCTTCTTATCAGTTGGTGGGGACATAGCAGTGATTTTGTTAATAACATCTGCAGGAATCTGACGCCGTCCATCTTGCCACTTCATCCCCAAGAACTGAATTTCTCGGGCAGGTCCCTTGACTTTGCTCTTCTTAATGGCAAACCCGGCTTCCAGGAGAATATAATTTATCTTCTCTCCTTTCTCAAACACTTCTATTGCCATGTTCCCCCAAACAATGATATCATCAATATATTGTAAATGTTCTGGAGCCTCACCCTCTTCTAGTGCAGCCTGGATCAGTCCATGACAGATGGTAGGACTGTGTTTCCATCCCTGGGGCAATCGGTTCCAGGTATACTGCACTCCCCTCCATATAAAAGCAAACTGAGGCCTGCATTCTGCTGCCAGAGGGATGGAGAAAAACGCGTTAGCTATATCAATGGTCGCGTACCACTTTGCTGCCTTGGACTCCAGCTCGTACTGCAGTTCCAGTATGTCCGGTACAGCCGCACTCAGTGGTGGAGTCACTTCATTCAAGGCACGATAGTCCACAGTCAATCTCCATTCTCCGTCAGATTTTCACACGGGCCAGATAGGGCTGTTAAAGGGTGAGTGGGTTTTACTGACCACCCCGTGGCTCTCCAGCTCTCAGATCATCTTGTGGATGGGGATCACGGCATCTCGATTCGTCCGGTACTGCCTGCGGTGCACTGTTGAGGTGGCAATTGGCACTCGCTGCTCCTCTACCTTCAAGAGTCCTACTGCAGATGGGTTCTCTGATAGTCCAGACAATGTATTAAATTGTTTAATACCCTCTATCTCCACTGCAGCTATTCCAAAAGCCCACCTGAATCCCTTAGGATCTGTGTAATAGCCATTCCGGAGGAAGTCTATGCCCAAAATACACGGAGCCTCTGGACCAGTCACAATCGGATGTTCCTGCCACTCCTTCCCAGTCAAGCTCACCTCAGCTTCCAACAAAGTCAACTGTTGTGATCCCCCGTCACTCCAGCAATGGAAACAGGTTCTGTCCCCACGTGTTCCGATGGCATTCCGATGATCTAGTGTCAACCAATGCTTCATAGTCTCGTGGCTCTGATGTGCCAGGCCATCTGATCCACACCTTCCAAAATACCCGGTTCTCCCGTGCCTCTTCCTGGCTGGAGGCAGGGCCCCTCTAAGCCAGATTGTCCTTCTTTCCTTGGACATATGCCTTAGAAGTTCCTCCAAGGGGATCGGACATGTCATTGTCATCATCATACTTAACATTTCGGCTACGAGTGACCGGAGCTGCTATCTTTTTGGTGATACTTTCTCTTTTCTTCAAATCACGCACCCGTTGTGCCAAAGCAGCGGTGGGTTTTCCATCCCATCTTCTCATGTCTTCTCCAGACTCATGCAGAAAAACCCATAACTCAGCCCGTGGGATGTACCTTCTCTCCCCATCAAAGGAGCGCCAGCGTTGGACACCAGGGCCTCTAATTTGTACGGCTGAGATTTGAATATGGTCCTCCTTAATCTCTTCCCGGAGTTTCTTATCATTCTCCTCTATTTTGTCCTCTAGTTTCTGCAGTCAGGTTTCCACTGCTGCATTTCTGGCATGGGTTGGGCCATGCACAGCATCTGCATATTCTCAAAGCTTCTTTGCCATATCGAGCACAGTCTCATATGTATCATCCCGCTTCATTATTGCTAGGGCAGAAGCGTATTCAGGTGGCCCAAGTCGCACAAGTTTCCTCCACATTACAGGAGTGCATGGTACCAGGTCCGGATTCCTAGTTGTTGTGTCATCTGAGAAAATAAGCTCTGCCACCACCATCTCTCTCAGGCGTTGGATCCCCTGTTCTATGGTCTTCCACTATGTCTGCTGCATATAGAGATCATCCGTACACAGGTACCGTTCTGCTACACTTCTTAGGACCCGTTCCCAGAGGCTGTGAGGGTTAGCCCCCCTCATCATACCTTGATCGATGGCAGGATCATGTGACAGGGATCCCAAATGCCTCGCTTCAGTACCATCCAAAATCGTAACCTCCCCTGCAGCATCCCAAAGGCGGACTAACCAACTAATTATAGATTCGTCAGGTTGTTGTCTGTAATCCTTTCTTAGGCCTCTGAGGTCCTTCAGGGAAAAGGAGTCAATATTAGCTCCAGATTCTGTGCCCCTTGATGTGGCCTCTGATTTTGGTGAGGGTCCTTCTTCTGCATCATCGTCATCATCCTCCACCTTTCGATCGGTCTTGCCTTTACCCTTTCCACCTCTTGTATTAGCTGCAACAGCCATGGTTTGGGGCCTATTGTCTGATTCAGCTGCTAGCCTGGAGCCTGGGATGTAAGCTGCAGCCTGGGTCACTGGGATAGTAACTAACTCATCTCCCTGTTCCCTTTCTGCTATCTGCTGCTCCACAGTATCTAGCAGAGTACGGTAAACAAACGCCAAGGCCCAGCTCACTGCAGTAATCCTTTCTTCCTTAGTATTACCATGGCACTTGTCCCTCAAATACTTTGCCACCTCGACTGGATTCTGAATTTGATCAGATGGAAAGTCCCAGTCTATAGGATCAGAAAATTCCTTTAAAGTCTGGCCCATATCCTCCCATTTCCCACTCCAGTCAAGATTTTTCCTGCTTTGTTTTACTCCTGAATCAGGAGTCTCTCTAATCCCTCTAGAAATCTCAGCTTTCATTTTATATACACTCCAGACAGTATAGAAAAGGCTTAATAAATTTAATGCCAGAAAGATGGTTTCTTTCAAACTCAGGGGAAATTCAGTATTTTCTAATAGAGATGTCAACAATTTGGAGGAGAAGAAGGAAGACAAAGGCTGAAAAGCCCCTTCCCCTTCTTCTCCCCAAACAAACTGAGTACACAGCCATAACAACAATCCATACATTCCTGAAATAAAGTCCAGCATTTTTATCTGACACATCATCACACATAAGACCAGCACAATGACTACTCTGGTTAGTGCCCCCTGCTTACAAAAGCTACTTATTAGGGACAACACCAGAGCTATTTTTGGGTAAGGAAATAACCCTGGGGACCACAAAGATATTAAAATTTCAAAAACCCCTAGGGACCAGAAAAACCGGCAAGCTTCCACTCCAAATGACATTATGAATCACCAATATGCCCACAAAACAACCAAAACCAAAATATTATTGTTATAGGTTTTTTTCCACTGTTTTTGGCCTCCGTTTCTGGCCAACACACCAAAAAATATAGTGTCCTGATTTAGGACAAATTAGGGGGAAATCTCCAAGAGGGAGCCCCCCAACACAAAACAAACCTCCAACCACCCCTCCCCCAACACCGGGTTCGGGAAGGAATTTCTCGGAGGAGCAGAGTGGAAAACAAAACCTATTTATTTACTAGTAACAAAAGAACACTCCCCAACACAAGAGAAGAAAAGAGACCAGACTGTGTTGTGAAGGGCGCTGAGCTTCTCTCGCGAGCTCTGAATGTCCTGGAGCTCTCAGGTACGGTCCGCAGCCGGTCCAGTATCTTCAGGGGAGGGTAAGAAAGAGGGGACAAAAGAAAAGGAAAAAAAACAGCACAAAAAGCAGAAAGCAAGCAACCAAGCGGCTAGCCAAGCCAAGCAGCCAAAAGCCAAAAGCGAAAGTGCCTGGTCACACACTCCTTCCTCTCTTCCCCGCCCCACCGCAGCAAGACGACCGGAGGGGGGAGAGAGAAAAGGCACAGCTGCCAGACACAACACACGATATTGGGATAAAGGCTGTCACCCCACGACAGGTGGCGAGTCCAATGACAGGGAGGGCTGATATGCGTCCTCTCTCACATTGGGGCAGAAGTCGACTCAGTTACCAAAAGGGTATCCGGCGGGACCACGAGGAGGTGCGACTTCCACCCAGTTAGTAACTATGCCCTCATTGTTAATAAACACATACAAATTGTATATGTTCCTTTTCCAGGTTAAGTAAGGTGGCCCGTCCACCTGATAACCAGATCAGAATTTATAGCCCAAATATGGGCTAGACGCAGTTATGAGGGTTGAACCCGTCCCACCCAAAACCGATTCCACTGTCCAGCAAACCCGTCAAGGGGAGGGGCCTTGTTTATATGCAAAATATTTACACAGATACAATCGATCTTGCTTTGCTTACAAATATATGTACAATGTCAACAGAGGCGAAGAGTACTTTGGATGCTAGGGCCGGCGCGGTTCTCTCTAGCCTCGTTTTAGAGAGACCAATAGTGATCATCAACTCAGTATTCCTGCTGAACCATTTACCACGGGCTCCCATGGGGAAGCCAACATATTCAATTTCCTTAGCATTCGTTAATTGTTGGATTTGTATGTGAAGGCGCTGATATTTTTTTGCCTTCTCCGAGGCGACCTCACTCAATGAGACAACAGAATGCTCATACCTCACTGTCACATCAACCACAAATGTCTTGGAACATTTAACAAAAATCAAATCCGGTTTAAACAATTCATTTGCATCATCCCTTAGGTGTGGCTCTTCAAACACTGCTCAATACTCCCTCTTAGCCTCCTCGCTAAGAGTTTCACAGATGGCATTGTGTCTCTTGATCCTAGCTTCTTGAGTGATGGCACAGTTTCCGACAATGTGGGCTGCGGTCTCAAATCTAGCTCCACAATGTCTACATGATTTGACAACATTTTCTTGTCTACCCCTAGCTCCACAATGTCTACATGATTGGACAACATTCTCTTGTCTACCGCTAGACAGGAATTCCCTTGTTGGGTAGACATTTGCTCTTAGTTGTAGGGCTGTAATTAGTTTACGGTGAGGTATGCCCTTGAACCGCCTTATCCAGGCGTTACTGATCTCATCATTCTCAAAATTCTCAATCCCATGGCCCTTGGAGAACTAAACTGCCATCTTTGAAACTCGTATACAAGATCGCATCACATGTACTTTGGGGAAGATGAAGCCATTCCTTAACCGTATTGCGAAACATTTGGTCAAGGGATTCGAGCAGGCCCACCTTGACTTCGGTATGGTCAGCCAGATATATCAGTCTCGAGGTGGTGTAAGTCCTGAGTATATCGACTTTCTGAAGAGGTTTTAAGGGCGAATAACCAATCCGATGAAGCCAATCCATGAGCTTCTCTGATAATCTAGGGTCTGCAAAGCCAGTCCAAGGGTCAACCCATGTGCCGAGATATCTTTCTGAGCTCCCTGGGTTGATCATGTTAAGGGGGGATCCATTAATCACCCATGCGGCACAATCATTGATGGTATACGAGTCCCTAGTAGGCTTGATGTAAAAGCCATGACATTTTTCCCCCTTTGTACTGAGGCCAGTAAGATTGCAAAATGCCTCCAAAATGTTGATGTTATGACACATGCCTTCCCAAGAGTCACTCAGGTGCACCAAGTCATCAGCAAACGCCATGGCCGTAACTTTCGAGCCCCCATGATGGAAACCCTCACCTTCACTCTCGAGTTTACATAGAAGGGGTCCATCGCTAAATTGAACAGCGAAGGTGACATGGGGTCGCCTTGCTTGACACCTGAGCGAATGTATATGGGGTCTGTCCTTTCTCTTCCAATGGATATGCACGTCTTAACATCACGATACATTTCACTCACCAACTCCATCATGTGTGGATCCACTCCACTCTTGTCCAGACCGTCAAATATATGCTGATGACAAACGGTGTCAAATGCCTTAGCAAAATCCACGAACACGACACCCAGATGTTTATGTTCTCGCTTAGCTGTTTTTACCACATATTGAAGTCGGAGGGAGAGACCCACCTTTGTTGATCAGCATCTACTCCACTTTATTCATCAATTAGGCACTTTTTATAACAGTGTTAATTCACCTCATGCATATTGCAAAATCTGAGCTCCTGATAGGCTGTAGAGAAAACTTCAGCTCCTCCTTTTGTTTACAATACCTGAAGTTACTTTACTGAAACCAAGATCAGTGTTCCCACCATGATATGAAAGGTTCTCAAAACCTTAATATCTGTTCCCAGACTGGCCGTCTGTTCCCAGTAGCAGCCAAGAACAGAACGGTCTGAGAATCTTGTTGTTTATATAAAAGGTGGCTGAGAACCTTAATTATTTACAGAATCAAGCCTGGGAAAGACTGCTTTTTTCCCTTAGCTGAATCCCTTCATGGCCTCTTTCTTTAAGCCATGCTTGAACCAGGCTCTCCACACTTCCCCCGTTTCTTTCTTTTTGAGAAAGAAGGTTAGTTTGCCAAGGTTTCTCTATCATCCTACCAACCATATTTTGAATACAACCACAAAGACAAGGTAAAATAAGTAAAAGTACTAAAAGCATACCTAATATCCCTAGCATACATCACAAAGTTTCTTAACCATGGACCCAATCCTAAACCTTTAAGCCATTCATCAATTCCCAACCCTTCTTCTTCTTTAAGATTGTGAAGACCTTGCTGTAGCTCTTTTATCTAGATATAGTATGAATTGACACACAATGATCAGATAAATTCATGCAACACATTCCTTCAAACTCTTCACACCCATGGCCTTGTGCTAGAAGCAGAAAATCTACAGCGGCTCTATTTTGTAAAACAGCGTGATTAACAGTTTGCACATCTGCAGTTAGCATATCTAATATCTGTGAAGTTTTATTTAATTCACCCTTAGCCCAGCACCCCAGTTGTTTTGCTAAATTCATCGCTTTGTTTGCAGCGCCTCCTGGCAGGATAGTTGAAACCATCATTTGCTTCAGTTTACTCCAGAACCATGGGTCTCCTATTTGACTACAGTCTAGGTCATGCAAGCTACGCTTTTGTCTGCTTGTATTCCGGCTTAGTTGCATTAACACAGATATGTTGGGATGAAATAATGATAATTTACCCAAGTAACAAGGTCCACCCTGTGGCTGGGCCGGTACACCATTCCAGGCTCTATCTCCGCAAATTAAAAATATCCCGGTGGGTAATTTCTTAGGTGTCATGATACTGGAGCCTTTGCATTGGTTATAAAGTTGTTCGGTTACCATGTCCAAGCCCAGAGATGAATCCAGAGTGGCCCAGGTTCCTCTATGCTGATTCACCTTTGGAGGATTTAAAGAATTAAAACTGAACCATCCGCCGTTTGAAGTGCTAGTCATGCTGGCGTTTGCACTTCCAAAAAGATCCAACTCCTCAGGAGGGGAGTGCAAAGGAGTGTTAAGTGATTGAATTAATAAACATTGGCGGTAGCCGTCACTCTGACTGGCAGTGTACCCTCCTTGTAGGGGCAATTTAATGTTTGTCATATTACGCAGGCATAGAGTTCGGTTATTAATAAGACTGCAAAATTCTTGAGGAGACCATACTGGAAGTCCTACCAAGCATGTTCGAAATGGGTTGGTAACTCCTCCAAGACTGAGACAAAGCAATGACTGATTAATCTGTCTAGCCAGTGTTATCCATATATTATCTCTAGGTTGATTAAAATGTGTCACCCTTACTTCTTCAGCTACCACTATGCTAAACAGTATGATAAACATGAACCTCATTTTTCTATTCTTCCTCTTGCCTTCTTTTTCCTGTCAGTTTTTAACCTTGCTGTTCCTAATACTTGTAGTCCACACCTCTGTAATCTCTCAATGCAATGATCTAACACCTTATTGGGATCTCCACTTATGGGCCCTATAACAGACTGTTGTGTTAGGGGCACCAGTTTTCTGCACCTCGCAGAGGCTATATATGACCCACTTTGAGCTTTAACCCTTTTCAAAATACACTGTGCCTCCCACCGATAGTAGGCTAAGATTTTCTGTTCGTGGGATTCATAAAGGCTTAAAGCTGAGGCGGTGTTTAGCCCTGTTTGTCTCTGTACTGCCCGTTCCCAATTATGTTCCCATCTATATTTATAATCACAGGGGTTGCACCACAAACGAAAGAGTAATGACTGTTCCACCCAAAAAGTCTTATCACACCCCCCACAACACAGTGCAACCCAAGCAGCACAATTTGGGCTATGGCATTCAAGACAGTTCTCCCTTGCTGGTCCCCTTATGTGGAAAGATGGCAATGATTGGATAATGTCAATCAGCTCCTGGGCTGTCCGGCAACGGCGTGTTATCGCTCTGTCGATTGCTTTTGAGTGTCCCTTCAGCTGTAGCAGTAGGGGTCGCAGGGTCAGGGGCAGCTTCTTCTCCAGACGTTCCTTGTCCTCGATGGAGGATATCCGTGGGGCTTTCTATAGCCCCGAGCTTAACTAATCTCGGCAATGCGAGAGATAAATCCTTAATTTTACATTCTAACCCAAACTGTGCATGCATATCTGATACGACCTTTGCATAGGATTCCATGTTCCTTGCCGGTCCGGGGACGTCTCCCCCGCTGTAGTCGGACCTGCCGCTGCAGCCGCTGTCTCCCGTCCAGGCGAATTCCCGTTCCCAGGGCGCTGATCGGCTTCCCGGGTTTTCGGCACCAGAATGTTGCCTTCTGATACAAGGCAGGCCTCTTCCGTGAGGTGGTCCACCAGCCGCTGCATCAAGAACAGGTTTAGTCCACTTGGCAGGCACCCACAATGCTCCTGCAGGAGTGGAAACACAAAGATATCCTCTTCCCCAGTACAGGACCTTAGCAGGATCCTTCCATAACCCTGTCTTAGGATCTCGATATTTTACCCATATTTCCTTTTTCTGCTCAACAGTTTCCTGTGGCTTATAGTGTAATTCATCTGAGGGTTGCCCTGCTTCTCCAAATACACATAAGTGATTAATCAAAAATACAAATAGACTTTTAGTAATCTCGCCTGGGGGTCAGTTACTCCCTCATGCTTGGCTAAGTACCTTTTCAATGTACCATTGGCTCTTTCGATAATAGCCTGCCCAGTTGGGGAATTTGGGATACCTGTAACATGTTCAATTCCCCAATCTCTTAAGAATCTCCCTATCCTTTGACTGATATAGGTAGGACCATTATCTGTTTTAATTCTTTTTGGTGTACCCATTTCTGCAAAGCAACTGTACAAATGCCTTTCCACGTGTATAGCTCTTTCTCCCGTCTAAGCTGTTGCCCATATATATTCGCTATAAGTATCAATAGATACATGCACGTATATTAGCCTACCGAAACTAGGGACGTGTGTGATATCCATTTGCCGTAACTCGTTTGTTTGCAGGCCTCGTGGGTTTACACCTATGCCTAAACCAGTTCCCCCATTATGATGCCTACAAGTTGGGCAAGCCCCACAATGGCTTTTGCTTATGTCAGTGTTATCTTAAATTCCCTACTTAAGCCTTTTGCGTTTTGATGAAACATCGAGTGGGCTTCTTGTGCCAATTGGTGACTTGATAGAGGTGTGGTTTGTGTGATGGTAACCAATCTGTTTGCCCTATTGTTCCCTTCTCCTAAACCAACATCCCATGTGTGACTTCTAATATGAATTACGGCATAAGCGTGCTCCCTGAATCTTGTAGCTTTTTTCAATTGCATTAATAGTTCATATAGTCTTTGATTTTGCACCTCTTTTATAGAAGCATCCTCAATTCTTGCTACAACTCCCGCAACATACAAGGAGTCTGTAACAACATTCAAAGGGTCCTTAAGCTGTGCCATTGCCCATACCACTGCTAACAGCTCCATGGTTTGTAAGCTGTCCACTGCCTCTGCTTGCAGAATGTGATGTTTCCATACTCCCTTTTCCTGCCAGATTATTGCAGCAGTTCTTGACTTCCTGCCAGCATCTGTAAATGCAGTAATGGCACCTGGTATAGGGGAATTCTCTCGCTTTGGGCGAGTTATCCAGCCCCAGTCCCCATCCACTGAATCAAAGCTGGCCAAAGCTGATCTGTTTCAACAGGGCAACATGCACCTAAGAGGGCTTCCTGTAGTTCTTCTGAATTAGTCAAATACCAGTCCAAGGTATCCTTTTTCATTGGTATTTTGATGGCAGCTGGTTCTGCCCCAGCCACCTGCAACATCCTTTCTCTGCCCTTCTTTATTAAATCTGCTAACACTTCAATTTTTTGAAGAAGAGTCTTAGTTTGCTGCAGCGGGGGGGAGATCCATTCTAGTATCCAGGTTTCCCCTGTTTCCTGTTTATATTGTGTAAGTGCTCCCAAAAGATATTGTGGGCCATTCCAAATGGTCAAATTTATGGGTAAGTCTGGATCCCTTCGGTAAACATGCCCCTGTGTAACACAGTCCACGATTTGCTGAATAGCCCGTTGTTGTTTGTCAGTGATACACACTGAATGAGTTGGGTCAGTTCCTTTTAACAGTGGGCGCAGCTCATTGAGTAGTTCATTGGGTATTCCCACCATTGGTTTTAGCCACTGTAAATCACCCAAAAATTTTTGAGCGTCATTTAAGGTGGTTATTTTTGTTTTTAGTTGCAATTTCTGAGGTTTGATGGTTTGTTCTGTCATGGACCATCCCAGGTATTTCCAAGGAGCAGTCGTTTGGATCTTCTCAGGAGCTACTACTAAAGAATATTGTGCCAGTGTGGTCCTTATTTTCTGGACTTGTTGTGGTGAGAAAGGTATAGGCTGAGCAAATAATACATCATCCATGTAATGATATATCACTGTATCAGGCCATTGTTTTCTAAGTGGCTGTAATGCTGCATTGACATAAAGCTGACACAAGGTGGGCTGTTGCGCATCCCCTATGAAAGAACAGTCCACTCAAACCTCTGATCAGGTGCTTCTTTGTTGATCGCAGGTAATGTGAAAGCAAACCGTCGCATATCCTGTGGATGGAGGGCGATAGTAAAACAGCAATCTTTTAAATCAATAATCAGTAGAGGCCAATCCATTGGAATCATGGCCGGGTTAGGTAATCCAGGCTGTAATGAGCCCATAGGTTCCATTTGCTCATTAACAGCACGCAGATCGTGGAGCAACCTGTATTTTCCAGACTTCTTTTTTATTACAAAGATTGGAGTATTCCAGGGGCTAGTGGATAAGCGCAGGTGTCCCTGTTGAAACTGTTCTGAGATGAGCTGATGTGCATGTTGAAGACTTTCCCTTTCAAAGGCCATTGCTTAACCCAAACCGGGGTGTCAATAATCCAGGTAATGGGAATTGGGAAAGTCCAAGCAATGGCTTTTACTCCAAAGGGTGTTCATTAGTCAAGACCACCCCTAGCTGGGCCATAATGTCCCGCCCTATAAGGCATTGTACTGTAGGTGGTAGCTGGACCACTGAAAAAATCACTGTGAGCTGTTTTCCATCTATGTAAACTCAGAGAGGAGGGGAACGGCTAGCCAGGGTAAATCCTCCGACCTCGGTTACTGCAGTGGTTGCTGGCTGCAGAGGCCAGTGTTGGGGCCAACAGCTAGGACTAATAATGCTGGAATCTGCCCCAGTATCCAGCAGACCAAAAAGCGACCTTTTTTGTCCTTTGAACTCCACTTCGACTCTTTTCTTGGGTCTTTCAGAAAGGTTTAAAGTTAACAAAGTAAGGCCTCCTGTAGAGCCAAAACCACTTTCTCCCCTCTCTTGATCTTTTATAGGTTGTATTCCCTTAGTCATTTGTTCAAGTGGCACCAGCTGAGCAATCCTTTGTCCCTTATTAACTTGAAGAGGGGGAAAAGGGGTATACGCCATCACCATAATCTCTCCTGTGTAATCCACATCGATAACGCCAGGCAAAACAAATAGTCCCAACACAGAGGCAGACAATCTGCCAAAAAGCAAAGCACCCACTGCTTTATTTTGTATGATAATAGGTCTTTGGATCCCTGTCGGGATTTTTTGCAGGTGTGGAGTCATCAAAGTAACATCTACTGCGGCTGCCAGGTCCATGCCGAGGCTCCCTGCTGTAGCGGGTTGGAGGCGGTGGGAGGTGCGGCTCCCTGCTGTGGCAGGTTGGCAGCTCCCTGCTGCAGCGGGCTGAAGGCAGGGGGAGGTGTGGCTCCCTGCTGCAGTGGGCTGAAGGCAGGGGGAGGTGTGGCTCCCTGCTGCGGTGGGCTGAAGGCAGGGGGAGGTGCGGCTCCCTGCTGAGGCGGGCTGAAGGCGGGGGTGGTGCTGTTACTGCAGCGGCAATTTGTGTCGGGGCGTGGCTGCTGCGATTCGCGCTCCTGGGAAAGTTTCCCGACTGCCGTCTACACGCGCCCGTATTGTGAGAATCTGAGCAGCATTTCTGGCACCAAAGTCCCACAGCCTGGCATTCCCGGCACATGTGGCCCATGCCTCCACATCAAAAGCATTTCATGTGGCCTCCTCTATTTGCTGTTGCCAATGCAGATGATGCTTGGGGAGGTGCAAGAGCGGCTAAGACTTGTGTCTGAGAGGATTTTGCCTGTTCTTGTAAGCCTATTCCTACCTGCTTAATCGCATCTACCACAAAAGCCTGCTGTCCAGTAGGTATAAGAGCCATCCTCTCTAATGCCTCCTCTATAGTCCAGTTGGCACCTAGGGTATTAAGTATGCTTCTAGTAGCAGAATTACAATTTTGAAGGGCGCACTGTTTGAGTAGGACCCCACGCATGAACTCAGGCACACCGGCTCTTTCAATTGCAGAAGCAGCTTTATCAATAAATGAGCCAAACGACTCTTCTCTGCCTTGCTTGATTCCCATATATACTGGTACCCCTCCTGGTTCTTTTACCCTTTCCACAGCGAGTCTAACTAACCTCACAGCCTCCTGGCACTTCTCCTGGCCCAATAGAGCCTGTGCCTCAGTACGAAGAAAGGGTCCCAGGCCCATAAGCTCATTAACAGTAACACCATGGAGAGGGTCACCCGGCTGCCTCTGAACTGCCACACACTCGTTAACTAGTGCTTGCCAATGAGCATTAAATAACAACTGCTGATGTTGGGTAAAAATCAATTTAACTAACCCACGGAAATCATTAATCAGCAGGAGACTGGTGTCAAATATATAATCTAGCATTTGTTTAACTGGTTCACTTTTAATCCCAAACTGACTGACAGTAGCTCGTAATTGAGACAGCAATTTCCAGTCAATAGCAGTGATTGTTGCCTGCAGGCCCCCCCCGTCCTGAGGACTAAAGATAACCGGACAAGCCAGCTCGCCAGCGATAGCAACAAGCTCATGATCTCCCTTTTCCATCGCATCTCTTGCCAAGGCAGCCCACGCATTCCGTCTTTCCCTCGCAATAGTCTCCGCTAGGCTGTTCTCCACCCCAGGGATCGACTGATTGCTTCTCGGGAACTGACTGAGCGTTTGTGGCCATGGCTGCTGCGATACAGTGGGTACGGGAGGCTCAGAAGCGCCCTGTATAGGCTGTGGGAGAGCAGGTAACAAAGTATTCTGCGCAGCTGGGCTTGTTAAGGGGGGCAGTGAAGCCTTCGGCGAAGCGGGCAATAAAGCACCCTGCGCAGCTGGGCTTGTTAAGGGGGGCGGCGAAGCCCGCGGTGATAAATCGGTCTGCGCAGCCTGGCTTGTCGCCTGGCTCGTAACCTGGCTTATAGCCTGGCTTGTTGAGGGGGACGGTGAAGTGGGTAATGAAACCGTCCTCATTGCGGGGCCGAGAGGAGTTCCCGACTCTTTATCAAATTCCCTATCTTGGTCGTAATTTTTATTACGATCATGAGCAGCACTGGCCTGGTGAGTGGCCTTTTTCTCAGCCTGAAAGTGCAACAGTTCGTTGTTAATTATACGCCATAATTTACCCCACTTCTTGGCAGTTTTATCATCCTCTAAAGTCGCCTGCCACAATACATCCCCAAATTTACGCCATTCTGACAACTCATGAATTGTGTGGGGGTTAAGGAAAATTCCCTTCTCATACCCATAAGCTAAAAGTCCCGGTAATTCTTTCTGTAAATCTATGCCCTTCACTTGTCTCGTTTGTAAAAAAAGCAATAAAAAGATAATATGCGGCTTGCCTTTCCATTACCTCGAAATTGAAAACGTGCGCTTTTGCAGCTCTCTCAAGGTCGCGGCAGCACGTTTCGGCCAGGCTCGTCTGTTACGGTGTGCTGGTTTAGGGCAAATTTGTTAAAGAATCTGCAAAGGAGGGCCCCTCCAGAAAGCGAAACCCACATGGCCCCTCCCCCCAACCGGTTCGGGAAAAAATTCCTCGGAGAGAGGTGGAAAGAACCTGTTTATTTGACTGGCCCCGCACCCCCCAGCACACAAAATGAACAATACCCGATGACACCGCTTTGAGAAAGATGGCAAAATCAGAAAGTCTCTTTCGGGGGGGGGGGGGGTGGTTGCTCTGTTCTCAGTCCCTCCGGCGCTGGGCCAGCCGCTGCAGCCGAACCTTCGGTGTTCCCGGGTCCCAGTCCGGAGCAGGTTCGAGATGGTCACAGGAACAGGAGAGGAGAAACAGTCCGGGAAGCAATGTGTTTAGCTAGAACTAGCTAATAAGCAGAGGCAGAAAGCAGAGCAGAAGCAAGAGCAGAAAAAGAGAGCAAGCAAAAGCAGCAAGCTGAAGCTGGAAATGAAAAAACAGTCTTATGTATCGCTTTCCTCTGTGTCCTTGATAAGAGAAACCCAAACAAAACTTCCACTCTTCAGTGCCGGTCTTAAAGGCACAGAACAGATGAATGGGGATATACAAGCATCATAACGTCACCCCCGGACATTCCACCCCTTATCCCCATATCATTCTTACCCCACAATCAGATCTCCCTGAGGTACACATCGTGTTGTTCCATCTCTTTGCATTATCCACCACGTGCAACCTGGTCCCTGAGCAAAGACAACCCCACGAATGGGTTTGTCTGTACTCGAGGCAGAATTGATCCACACAGTCTTCCCTAACAAACCTCTGATATGTACCACTGGGACTTTGTCTCCCTCTATTACATTCAGGGACTCAGACTGGGCAGGACCTGCTCGGTTGGTGGAACCTCGGGTGTTAACTAACCAGGTGGCTTTTGCCAGATGCTGCTCCCAATTCTTGAAAGATCCCCCACCCAAAGCTTTCAACTGGGTTTTTAGTAGTCCATTGTACCTCTCCACTTTTCCTGCAGCTGGTGCATGGTAGGGAATATGGTACACCCACTCAATGAATGCCATGTTCCCTAGCCTAGGTGTTGATAAGGCTGTTCTTGAAATGAGTCCCATTGTCTGACTCGATCCTCTCAGGGATGCCATGTCTCCACAGAACTTGCTTTTCCAGGCCCAGGATGGTGTTCCGGGCTGTAGCATGAGACACAGGGTAGGTTTCCAACCATCCAGTGGTGGCCTCCACCATGGTCAGCACGTAGGGCTTGCCCTGGCGTGTCTGGGGCAGTGTGATGTAGTCAATCTGCCAGGCCTCCCCATACTTGTACTTGGACCACCGCCCACCGTACCAGAGGGGCTTCACTCGCTTGGCCTGCTTGATGGCAGTGCACGTCTCACAGTCATGGATAACCTGAGAAATACTGTCCATGGTTAGATCCACTCCTCGGTCTCGTGCCCACTTATAGGTGGCATCTCTGCCCTGGTGGCCTGAGGCATCATGGGCTCATCGAGCTAGGAATAACTCTCCCTTATGTTCCCAATCTAGGTCTATTTTGGACACCCCTATCTTTGCAGCTTGGTCGACCTGCTCATTGTTTTGGTGCTCCTCGGTGGCCCTACTCTTGGGTACATGGGCATCTACATGGCGGACTTTCACAGGTAGCCTCCCTACCCTGGTAGCAATGTTTTTCCACTCACCAGCAGCCCAAATTGGTTTCCTTCTACGCTGCCAGTTAGCCTTTTTCCACCTCTCCAGCCATCCCCACAGAGCATTGGCTACCATCCATGAATCAGTGCAGAGGTAGAGCTTTGGCCACTTCTATCTCTTAGCAATGTCTAGGGCCAGTTGAACAGCCTTGAGTTCAGCAAATTGGCTTGATCCACCTTCTTCGGTAGCTTGTGCAACCTGTTGTGTGGGGCTCCATACGGCTGCTTTCCACTTCCTGTTCATCCCTACAATGCGACAGGAACCGTCAGTGAAAAGAGCGTAGCGTGTTTCCTCTGGGGGCAGTTGGTTATAGGGAGGAGCCTCTTCAGCACGTGTCACTGGTTCTTGTTCCTCTTCATCTGTGACACCAAAATTCTCACCTTTGGGCCAATTTGTAATGACCTCCAAAATCCCAGGGCGATTCAGTTTACCTATACGGGCGCGCTGAGTGATGAGAGCAATCCACTTGCTCCATGTAGCACTGGTGGCATGGTGAGTGGAAGGAACCTTGCCTTTGAACATCCACCCCAGCATGGGTAGTCAGGGTGCCAGGAGGAGTTGTGCTTCAGTGCCTATTACCTCCGAAGCAGCCTGGACTCCTTCATAGGAAGCCAGGATTTCTTTCTCTGTTGGAGTATAGTTGCCTTCGGACCCTCTGTAGCTTCGACTCCAAAATCCCAGTGGTCGACCCCGAGTCTCCTCAGGCACCTTCTGCCAAAGGCTCCAGGACAAGCCATGGTTCCCGGCTGCAGAGTAGAGCACATTCTTCACCTCTGGTCCTTTCCTGACTGGGCCAAGGGCTACTGCATGTGCAATCTCCTGCTTGATCTGGACAAAGGCCTGTTGCTGCTCAGGGCCCCACTGGAAATTGTTCTTCTTGCGGGTGACCAGGTAAAGAGGGCTCACGATCTGACCGTACTCAGGAATATGCATCCTCCAAAAACCTATTGCACCCAAGAAAGCTTGTGTCTCTTTCTTATTGGTGGGTGGAGACATTGCTGTGATCTTGTTGATGACATCTGTAGGAATCTGACGCCGTCCATCTTGCCACTTCACTCCCAGGAATTGAATCTCACGAGCTGGTCCCTTTACTTTGCTCTTTTTAATGGCGAAACCAGCTCCCAGGAGGATCTGGATGATTTCCTTCCCTTTCTCGAACACTTCCGCAGCTGTGTTCCCCCACACAATGATGTCATCAATATACTGCAGATGTTCTGGAGCCTCACCCTTTTCCAGTGCAGTCTGGATCAGTCCATGGCAGATGGTGGGGCTGTGCTTCCACCCCTGGAGCAATCGGTTCCAGGTGTACTGCACTCCCCTCCATGTGAAGGCAAACTGAGGCCTGCATTCTGCTGCCAGAGGAATGGAGAAAAATGCATTGGCTATGTCTATAGTGGCGTACCACCTTGCTGCCTTGGACTCAAGCTCATACTGGAGCTCTAATATGTCTGGCACGGCAGCACTCAGTGGTGGAGTCACTTCATTCAATGCACGATAGTCCACAGTCAATCTCCATTCTCCTTCAGATTTTCGCACAGGCCAAATGGGGCTGTTGAAGGGTGAGTGGGTCTTGCTGACCACCCCTTGGCTCTCCAGCTCTCGGATCATCTTATGGATGGGGATCACAGCATCTCGAGTGGTTCTATACTGCCGTCGATGCACTATGGAAGTGGCAATTGGCACTCGTTGCTCTTCTCCCGTCAGGCATCCTACTGCAGATGGATTCTCAGACAACCCAGGCAAGGTGTTCAATTGCTGGATGCCCTCTGTCTCTACAGCAGCTATTCCAAATGCCCATCTGAGTCCTTTTGGGTCTTTGAAGTACCCACTTCGAAGGTAGTCTATGCCCAAAATACATGGGGCCTCTGGGCCAGTCACAATAGGATGCTTCTTCCACTCATTTCCCGTTAGGCTCATATCAGCTTCCACCAAAGTGAAATCCTGGGATCCCCCTGTCACACCAGCAATAGAAACAGACTCTGTCCCCACATGTCTTGATGGGATTAACGTGCATTGCGCACCAGTATCGACCAAAGCTTTATACTCTTGTGGTTCCGATGTGCCAGGCCAACGAATCCACACAGACCAGAAGACACGATTTTCCCTGGCCTCTACCTGGCTAGAGGCAGGGCCCCTCTAAGCCTGGTTATCATTCTTTCCCTGGGTGTATGTTTTGGATGTTCCTTCGAGGGGATCAGACATGTCATCATCATCATACCTGGCCGTTCGGCTACGGGCAACTGGAGCTGCTTTCCTTCTGGTGGCTTCCTTCAGTTCACGCACCCGTCGGGCCAGAACAGCGGTAGGTTTCCTATCCCACCTTCTCATGTTTTCCCCACAATCACGCAGGTAAAACCACAGCTCAGCTCGTGGGGTGTATCTTCTCTCACCATGTGGGAAACGTCTGCCTTGGATACCGGAACCTCGGATCTGTACTGCTGAAATTTGGAGAAGGTCTTCTTTAATCTCCTCTCTAAGCTTCTTATGGTTCTCCTCTATCTTATCCTCTAAGTTCTGCAGACGTGTTTCTACCGCTGCGATTCTGGCATATGTTGGGCCATGTACAGCATCTGCATATGCTCGGAGCTTCCTTGCCATGTCAAGCACAGTCTCACCCCTCTCATCCCTCTTCATGATGGCTAAGGCAGAAGCATATTCTTGTGGCCCGAGTCATACGAGTTTTCGCCACATCACAGACGTGCATGGTACTAAGTCTGGGTTCCTAGTTGTTACATCATCTGAGAAGATAATCTCAGCCACGGCCATTTCTCTCAGGCGTTGGATCCCTTGCTCTATTGTCTTCCACTGTGTCTGCTGCATATAGAGATCGTCTGCACACAGGTATCTTTCTGCTACACTTCTTAGGACCCGTTCCCAGAGGCTGTGAGAGTTAGCCCCCCTCATCATTCCTTGGTCTATGACAGAATCCTGTGACAGGGATCCCAAATGCCTGGCTTCAGTGCCATCCAAAACGGTAGCCTCGCCTGCAACATCCCGGAGACGGACCAGCCAACTAATTATGGATTCATCAGACCTCCGAGTGTAATCCTTCCGTAGGCCACGAAGGTCCTTCAGGGAGAAGGACTCAATATTGGCATCTGATCTTGCACCTGCTGCTTTGACTCCTGACTTTACGTCAGGAGGCACTGAGGTTCCTTCTCCTGCATCATCATCATCATCATCATCCACTGGTCGATTGGTCTTGGCTGTGCATTTCCCACTTCTAGTGCTGGTAGCAACAGCCATGGGTTTAGCTGCTGGCTTCGAGCCTGGAGTGTTAGCTGCAGCCTGAGTCACCGGGACAGTTGCTGATTTATCTCCCTGCCCCCCTGCCTCTGTCTGCTGCCCTAGAGTATCTAGCAGTGTGCGATAAGCATATGCCAGGGCCCAGCTCACAGCAATGACCTTCCTCTCCTTAGGCTCATCCTGGTACTTCTCTTTCAGATATTTCCCCACCTCAGCTGGGTTCTGAATTTGTTCATGGGGAAAATCCCACACTATAGGGTCAGAGAATTCCTTCAGTATTTGGCCCATATCCTCCCATTTCCCACACCACTTAGGATTTTCCACACCAGGGTTTACTCCTGAGTCAGGGGTCTCATCAGCCCATCTAGAAATCTCAGCCCTCATTCTAGAGAAGCAGCAGGCTGTATAGAGGAAGGTTACCAGATTGAATACCAGGAAGATGGTTTCTTTAACACTGAGGGGAAACTGAACATCCTTCACTAGTGATGCAACTGATTCACAGGAGAAGGAGGAAAGCAGAGGGTGAAAAACCTCATTCCGTCCTGCTCCTCCTGCAACAAACTGGATGCATAACCATAGCCATGAACCATTCATAACTGGAGCAGACCCCAGCATGTTTATAAACTTCTTGCACATTATTGCCACCAAACCCAGCAGGATAGCTATTCTGGTCACAGCCCCTCTGATGTAAAAACTACGTATTAGGGGCAATACTAAAGCTATTTCTGGATACGAAAATAAACCTAGGGACCAGAGAGGTATTAAAATCTCAAAAAACCCTTGGGACCAGAAATGCATGCAAACCTTCACCCCAACAGACATTATGAATCCAAAAAGCATGGCTATTACCTGATTTAAACGAACACAGAGTAATAGCAGCCAAAATGCAGTCAAAACAGGGTTTTTCCACTCTCTCTCGAGTGCCCCACGTTTGGGCGCCAAAAATTTGTCCTGGTTTAGGGCAAATTTGTTAAAGAATCTGCAAAGGAGGGCCCCTCCAGAAAGCAAAACCCACATGGCCCCTCCCCCCAACCGGTTCGGGAAAAAATTCCTCGGAGAGAGGTGGAAAGAACCTGTTTATTTGACTGGCCCCGCACCCCCCAGCACACAAAATGAACAATACCCGATGACACCGCTTTGAGAAAGATGGCAAAATCAGAAAGTCTCTTTCGGGGGGGGGGGGTGGTTGCTCTGTTCTCAGTCCCTCCGGCGCTGGGCCAGCCGCTGCAGCCGAACCTTCGGTGTTCCCGGGTCCCAGTCCGGAGCAGGTTCGAGATGGTCACAGGAACAGGAGAGGAGAAACAGTCCGGGAAGCAATGTGTTTAGCTAGAACTAGCTAATAAGCAGAGGCAGAAAGCAGAGAGAAGCAAGAGCAGAAAAAGAGAGCAAGCAAAAGCAGCAAGCTGAAGCTGGAAATGAAAAAACAGTCTTATGTATCGCTTTCCTCTGTGTCCTTGATAAGAGAAACCCAAACAAAACTTCCACTCTTCAGTGCCGGTCTTAAAGGCACAGAACAGATGAATGGGGATATACAAGCATCATAACGTCACCCCAGGACATACGGTCACCTGGAACACGGCGTGTCTCAGCGTCTTTTCTTTCGCTTTTTTTTTTCTTCACGCTTTTGCTGTCCCGGCTGCTATGGAGACCCGACCCGTAATTCCAATTTCTCGTGGCGCTGCAGTACAACGTCCAGGATCACCATATATTGAAGTTGGAGGGACAGACCCACCTTTGTTGATCAGCATCTACTCCACTTTATTCATCAATTAGGCACTTTTTATAACAGTGTTAACTCACTTCATGCATATTGCAAAATCTGAGGTCCTGATAGGCTGTAGAGAAAACTTCAGCTCCTCCTTTTGTTTACAATACCTGAAGTTACTTTACTGAAACCAAGATCAGTGTTCCCACCATGATATGAAAGGTTCTAAAACCTTCATATCTGTTCCCAGACTGGCCGTCTGTTCCCAGTAGCAGCCAAGGACAGAACGGTCTGAGAATCTAGTTGTTTATATAAAAGGTGGCTGAGAACCTTAATTATTTACAGAATCAAGCCTGGGAATAGCTGCTTTTTTCCCTTAGCTGAATCCCTTCATGGCCTTTTTCTTTAAGCCATGCTTGAACCAGGCTCTCCACAACCACAAGCTGTAACAGCTTGAGGTTCTTGGCACAACCTGATGCGCAAATGAAACCCCGTTGCTGGGGGTTAATGGGACATGCTTTGGACAGCCTCACAGTAGCGATCCTGGAGAATAGGCTAATCACCACTGAATCAATAGTGATAGGCCTCCAGTTATTGATATCACCAAGCTTCTCTGCATCCAAAGACTTGGGTATCAAGACTGTCCTGCAGTCCGCAGCACATCTGGAACAGTACCGGTGATAAGCCGGAGGTTGAAAATCTCAGTCAACCGGGAAAACTTCGGGTCTTTTGCAATAATCTGACCCAAAGTGATCCCATCTGGCCCGGGAGCAGAGGTTTTACACATCTCTCTCATGTTCTTATCAATCTCTTTGTCAGTAATTAGGGCCTCGAATGCGGTGTTATCCACCTCCTTATATGGAGGGAAATTCAGAAGGCCGCCAAATATACCAGAGGTATCCCACCTTCTTTTAAAGTGATCGTGGAGAACACTTGGTGGTACTTGGCACTGAGAGGCTTCCGTGCTGTCCAGGATGAAACGCGCGAGGCGCCTTCTATGTAACTCGTACAACAGTTGGAATCTCAAGAATTTTCCCCTCTTAATAGCTCTTTTGCGCATCCAATTTGATGGAGTTTTGGATGCTTTTTGGCCACGGGATGCCTGCTTCTTTCTACCCTTACAGATAGATTTAATTTGGCTAGGCACACCCAGAATACCGAGAAACTCATTATACACATCGTTCACCACCTGACCTGGATCTTGCCCATCAAGAATTTTCTCGAAGGCCTCCGAATACATGGTGAATTTGTCAACTGATAATCCCGCTTTGATCACCTCGCAGTATTGGAGCTTTAACTGTCCCTCCTTGGGAAACTTAGCAGACCCGGGAGGATGTTCAATTCCAGTGGCACCTACAAGTCCTTCATGATCTTTTACAAAGTACCTCCCGCTAGAAGGCGCCTCTTATCACTAATCGCTTTGCCGTTTTAGTTGGAATATGCTCCGCTATAAGTTGGTTGATATTCCTTTTACCAGCAAACTTGTCCACCAGTTGTACCAGGAGAGCCTCTTCCTCCTCAGTCCATACCCGTTTGTGGGACCCTCGGGCAGGTGACTCTTTGGCATGGGAAGCGACAATCCTCTCCACATTTTGCACAAGAGGATGTCTTATCCTCTTGTGCTGACCCAGGCCAATCTTAGTAGCAAATCCTCGGTGGCACACCTCACAGACCCATTCCCCAGTGGGAGCCACACACACCACCCCATTGCAGCGTGGGATGTGACAGAAGATACTGTGGAATTTTGGATTTTGTTTACCACATTTTGAACACCTGAAAATGATCTTTCTCTGCCTGTGCACCCTTTTGAGATGGTCAGTCAGCCCCAACATCCTAGTAAACAGGGTCTCACAACGAGGACAAGATGGTTGTTTGTCAGGCATAGACACGACAGGTGTTCTTGGCGTTGTACCATCACCTTCAGACCCGTGAGGAGCCTCAGGTGTTTTGGGCTCTTTGGTACCTCCCATTGATCTCTTAGCCTCAGGTGTTTTGGGCTCTTTGGTACCTCCCACCGCACTCTCAGCGTCATCCTGGGCCATCCCCATAGGGGAGAACTCATAGGGCTCAGGGAGTTGCTCCAAACCCTCCCAAACATCCACATGATGTACACCACCTTCTTTAACAATTCTGGAGTTAAAAAACTCCAAACTTACAAGATCGAATCCCTCTTCCCTGGGCACAAAGAGCATAGATGGTAATTTGGCATCAGTGACCCTTAGACCTAATGGGTCAGTCTGAGTTGTAGTCCAGATATAACGCTAAGCCAGTGATTGTAAGATTTGGTCAGTCTGGTAAGCAATAAAATGACAAGTCCAGGTGAGGGTAGAAGTAGTTAGTAGCAGACCCTCTCTCAAGCTACCAACTATGTCCAACAACAGCCTGTGGACAAGGGTCTGTGCAACAGGGAACTAACAGTGCCAACCTTTTTGTTCCAGCGATTCGTGAAATTATCGTTGGGTGGCAAGTCCAACGACCGGGAGGGCTGATATGCGCCCTCTCTCACACTGGGGGAGAAGTCAATTCGGTTACCACAAGGGTATCCTGCAGGACCATGAGGAAGTGCGACTTCTGCAGCTATGCCCAGTTAGTAACTATGCCCTCATCTTAAGAGAGTCATAGTTACTCCTGCTAAGGCATTTGACACCGTCTGTCATCAGCATGTATCTTTCACTAAGCTTAATTAACAAAAGAAATAAAAGGTACATCTTTAGAACAAAGTTACTTTGACATCTACCATCACTCAGCAAGAGGTTTATTGTTATGGACACATAATATTGGCTTTTTGCAGATATTAAAATGGATTTTATATCTGTGGTGTTAAAGTAACTTTGTTATTGTCTGGGTTTGAAAAGCCAGCTGCCTGCTAAGGAAGGCAGGAGCCTCCCCTGGAATGGAAAATGCAAACCCCCTCCCTCTGAATTGTTATAATTTTGAAATTAAGGAGCTCTCAGGCAAAGATATGGGAGCAGGAATAACAGTTCCTTTTATGAAAATGTAAAAATACAAATGCAGTAGTACAAAGAAAAAAAAGCCACTGACAGAGTCAGAACAGGACCTGACACCCTGTAGGTCAGGGTGATGGCACAGTCCCATTCCATGGTGGCTGCAGCCCTCCTGCAGTTCCAGGGGTGGTTCTGTTGGAGCAGGGACCCTGGAGAAGGGTGGAGTTTTCCTCTGAAAGTCCAGGGGTGCTGCAGATGGGCCTGGTCTTCCTCTGGCAATCCAGTGGGAAAAGGTTGCTGTGGTGTTCCAAACCTCAGAGTCTATCCAGGTAGGAATGCTTGGCTCCTCCTCCTGGGTGGAGCATCACCCAATGACATAATGTCATTTTATCAGCCATGCAGGGACACTCAATGGCCCATTAACAGCAGATAATTAATAATTAATGGCCCATCCATTATCAGAGGATATCTGTTGGAGAAAGGATTGGTTGTGGAAGAGATAAACTGCCCAATGAACCGAAGATAACTGCCCCACCTCTGACAGATGGCAAACAGAACACATACTGATCTTGCAATCCAGGACCTGTCCTCACTGGCTGCCTCCTTTCTCCAGAGTTCATGGTGTCCAGGGAGGCTGCAGCTGCCGGTGCCAGGAACAAATGAGACAGGTCCAGAAAGCTCCAGAATCCATTTCTGACTCCCAAAAGACAGGGCAAAGGCAGGCCTGTGGGGTTTTTATAGGGTATCCCAGGGGTGGAGTTCACGTTTGGGTCAAGGGAGGAGTTCTTAGCAACACAAGAAGGGTGAGATCAAATTCCTGCCTCTTAGCAACAGGGGCGCTCCACACAGAATGTGTCCCCAAATCCTAAATTCCCCCTCAAACACCTGTGAAATGGTGGGACTTTAGATATCTTTGATCAATTTCATTCATTTAACTCTGTTTTGGCAGTTTTTAAGGGATGAAGATGAAGCAGAAGAAAATTAAGGCCAAACCAAAAGGAGAAGTAGACAGGTGTGTTCCCAAAATGGATCACACAGAATGTGGGTCACCAGGGCTGTGCCCAATGTGGTTCCTCCAGTGGGGGATGGAGCAGGAGCAGCGCACAAAGCTCTGCTTGCACTCGGCGCACTCGCAGGACTTGCCTTACTGGTGCCTCCATTGGTGTTGGTTCAAGGTAGAGTTCGTGGAGAAGCTCTTCCCACACTGGGGACACTCGTAGGGCCTCTCCCCAGTATGGATGCGACGGTGCTTGACAAGGATGGAGTTGTGCTTGAATCCCTTTCCACAGTCCGGGCAGCGGAAGGGCCTCTCCTCTGTGTGAATCCGATAGTGCAGGAGGAGACTGGAGCTCATCTTAAACCTCTTCCTGCATTTATCACACTCATAGGGCTTCTCCCCCGTGTGGATGTGCTGGTGTCTGATGAGGTGGGAGTTGCGTTGGAATCCCTTCCCACAGTCAGGGCATTGGAAGGGCCTCTCCTCTGTGTGACTCTGATAGTGCCGGACGAGATGGGAGCTGGTCACAAACCTGTTCCTGCATTTATCACACTCGTAGGGCCTCTCCCCAGTGTGAGTCCTCTGGTGCGTGATCAGGGTGGAGCTCTCGCTGAAGCTCTTCCCACACTCCCCACACGCGTAGGGCCGTTCCCCAGTGTGGGTCTTCTGGTGCCTGATCAGGTTGCAGTTCCTCCTGAAGCTCTTCCCACACTCACTGCACGTGTGGGGCTTCTCCCTATCATGGAGCTGCTCGTGGAGCACCAGCTCCGAGCTCTGGCTTGATCTTTGGCCGCCTTCCCAGCCCAGGCTGGCCTCTTTCCCCCTCAGATGCCCGCCAGCTGCGTTTGCAGCCCCTCCTCGTGTGGCATCTCCGCGCCTTTTCCTCCCCGTTGCCTTCCTGCGCCGTGGAGCCGCTCAAAACGGCCTCTTCCACCAGGTTCTGCCGCGGGCATTTGTCCTCCCTGCTCTGCATGCTCAGCTCCTGCTCTGGGGGAGGAAGGACAAGGACAGGATGGGATTTGCCCCCGTGCCACAGGCAAGGGCAAGGAGATCCCCCCAGGGCTGTGCTGCAGCCAGGGCCGTGCTGGGCTGGCAGATGGAGCAGCACAGAGAGGAAAGGGGCACTGACTTCCTCCTCACCTGCATCAGTGTCCTGAGGCATCTTCCTCTTCCTCGCAGCCTCCCAGGGCTTGGCAATGGCAAATCCTGGTTTGGGGAAAACAGGGGATGAGCACATTTGTAGGAGCGTCAGGGGGTAGGACAGTTGGGATGGACAGAGACGAGAGATCTCTGAAGTCAGGTCGTGGAACTTGCTGTTTATTGCAAAGGGCCTGGGTGCAGGGCCCTGCTTGGGGCTGCCAAGCACAGCTCGGAGCAGGCCCGAGAGAAGAGAGGGGCAGAGAGGATGAGAGGGTGAGAGAGTGAGAGGGGAAGAGCGTAAGAGAGTAAAAAAGGTAAGAGAGTAAAAAGCGTAAGAGAGCAAAAGGGTAAGAGAGTAAAAGCGTAAGAGAGTGAGGTTCCTGTTACAATACAATAAATCTTCTTCTGTGTTGAATACTCTATTTCTCACTAACCAATCTAGTACAAGGTACAAATCCTATAGCATTTACATACAGCCTGAAAGAATCATTACATCACCATAATGGGTTATATTTTAAATCAAGTACTGTTTGGACGCCTTCTGCTGAGCTAGTAGGGTCTGCTCTGACCCGTGGACCTGTCTGCAAGCAGAGGGAATTGTTTCATCAGAAGGGGATTGCCTTCAGTCTGGCCACACCATTGTTTTTCATTTGTTCAATAACTAAGGTATCTAAAAGCTTGCTTTCATTCCAATCTTGCTAATAGTTTCTATATTCTCAAAATTTTTGCCAGACATTTATCATATTTATGAAACAGGAAAGCCTGTTTCACCAGCCCCAATACACATTGAGTTTCAAGGTCCCTCAACCCAAGTCCATCTCTACAAGTCACTGGCCATCTGTGCTTCACAAAAATCTCCCAAACACCAAGATTCAGCCCTTGAAAAGCGTCCCAGTAGTTCCCTGTCCCTGGTCCCTCCCCTGTGGTGTTCAGGGGTTCACCCTGTCCCAGCTGCTGGGGGTCACCCTTCTCCTCGGTGCCCGCCCTGCCCAGGCTGCTGGAAGTCCCAGCAATGCCAAAAGCTCCCCCCTCTTTGCTCCCCTCATTTTGGGATCCTGGGGCTCTTTGGGTTCCCGGGCTGCCTTCTCCCCTCCTTCTCTGCTCTGGGCTGCAGCGGCTCCAAGGAGTCCCCCCTGCCCCTCTCCAGGCTCTTGAGGCTCCCGCCAATGGCGGCGCTCCCCCCTCTCTGGGCTCCCCACTTTGGGCTCCTGGGGGACACCGGGCTCTGCTCCTCCAGGCTGCCTCTGCCGGCAGCCGCCACCGGCACCCCCCGATGTGGCCCCGAGGGGCCTTTTCCGCTCAGCCTTGGACTGCTTCATTCTCCAAACATCCCCCCAAAATAACCCAACTGGGAGTGACTGGGAACATGCTGGAGGGAACTGGGCTACACTGGGACATACTGAGAGGGACTGGAACAAAAGTGAGGAGGGGAAAGAGAGCAACTGGAACCATGTGGAGCACAACTGGTTCATACTGCCAGGGACTGGAAGCACACTGGGCTCATCTTTGGATCATACTGGGACGGACTGGACTAATGCTGGGAGTATCTGAGAGTGACTGGGAACACACCCTGCACATCATCCCCCGTACTGGGCCTGACTGGGAGCAATTGGAAGCACGCTGGGAGCAAATGGCATCATACTGGGACTGACTGGGCCGATCTAGGAAGCAACTGAAACCATGCTGGAGGCAGCTGGGACCATACTGGGAGAGACTGGAAGTAACTGGGATTATACTGGGACCACACTGGGAGGGCTGGCATGCAACTAGGATTAAGCTGGAGCTTACTTACTGGGATCATATTGGGGTTGAAAGGGAGCGACTGGGATCACACTTTGGGCTACTGGGAGCAGCTGAGAGAAACTGGGACCATGCTGCAAGCAAACTGGAGGAACTGGGAAGGACTGGATGCCTGCTGGAGGCAACTGGGATATACTGGGCATCACTTGGTGATCATACTGGGAGAACTAACACCTTACTGCAGCCACTGGCAGTGCCTGGAAATGACTACAGACATGCTGGGGGCAACTGGGATATACTGGGAGTGTCTGTAGCCATACTGGGGGGACTGGAACCACACTGGCAACAACTGGGACTATGCTGGGGAGAACTGGGACCACACTGCGGGTAACTGGGAGTGAGTGGGACCATACTGGGAGGGACTGGGATCATATGGGGAGTGACTGGGACTACAGCAGGGACAACTGGGTTTAACTGGGACCATACTGGGAGTGTCTGTAACCATAGGGGAGTGATGGAAGCACACTGGGAACAGCTGGGCCCATGCTGGGAGCAACTGGGATCACACTGGGGGCACTGGCATCAGCGTGGGAGTTACTGGGAGCAACTGGGATTCGATTGCAAGTGACTGGGATCATCCTGCGAGTAGCTACACTCATACTGGGATTATACTGGTGTGAATGGAACCTGACTGGGGCTTACTGGGAGCCACTGGGCCCATGTTGGGAGGAAAATGTGACACACTGGGAGCAACTGGGAACAGCTGGAAGGTACTGCAACCATGCTGAGAGGACTGAGACTATAACTGGGATCATACTGGGAGCAACTGGGGCCACCCTTGAGCAACAGATAGAAACTGGGATTATGTTAGAGGGAACTGGGAGTAACTGGGAAAGACTGGGATCATGCTGAGGTAACTAAAACATACTGGGAGTGTCTCTAACCATACTGGGGGCACTGGAACCACACTGGGAACAGCTGGGATCATGCTGGGAGCAAGTGGGACGATGCTTGGGAAAACTGAATCTACCCTGGAGGAAACTGGGCACAACTGGGACTCTGCTGGGAGGGACTGGGACTATTCTTGGGGAAAGTGGGATCATAATGGGAGGAACTGGGAGCATCTGGAATTATGCTGGGAGCAACTGGGATCACAGTGAGAGCAGCTCAGTCCATACTGGGTTACCCTGGGATCCCATTGAGAGTGACTGGAATCATGCTGGGATTGACTGGTTTTGTGGATTTTGGGGAGATTTGATTTTGGGGGATTTGATTGGCATTTTGAGGGGGAGTTTTTCTGAGGCTTTTTGGGGTTTATTGAATTTTTTTGTGGCTTTTTTTAAATTTTGGGGGTTTTACTGGGATTTTTTTGGGAGTTTTTGGGATTCTCAGAAATTCTGGGGGTTTTATTGGGATTTTTAGGAGATTTTGGGGCATTTTATTGGAACTGTGGTGGCATTCATCGGGATTCATTTGGGATTTGGGGTTTTTTGTGGGATTTGGGGAGTTTTGTGTGGTTTTTTGAGTGTTGCTAGGATTTCTTTGGATCCTGGGGGAGATTTTGTGGGACTTTTTACGGTTTTGGGGACATTTTTGGGGGATTTGCAGAGTTTAATCAGGATTTTTGGGGTGATTGGGTTTTCAAGAGATTTTGTGGGCTTTTATAAGGATTCTAGGGTGTTGTAATGGGATTTTGAGAGACTAAATTGGGTTTTAGTGGGTTTTATTGGGACTTCCAGGGTTTTTAAGGAGATTTTGGTGCCTCTCAGCCCTACCCCACACTCAGGGAATGCCCCACAGCCTCCCTAAAATTCCACTAAAACCCCACAAAATCCCCAAAAATATAAGAAAACCTCAAAACCCCCAGAGAATCCCACCAAATTCCAAAGGAACTCACCAGAATTTTAAAAAAACTCCCAAAAATTTCAATAAATTGCCCCCCAAAAGAACCCCCACAACCCCAACAAAACACCCAAAATCCTGTGAAAGATGCATGAATTTTATGATTGGCTTTTCGCAAATATTAAAATGAATATAACATGTGTTGTGTTAGAAAGCAATGCTGTGTTAATTTTCTTAAGTACTGTGTTAAATATAGTTTTAGGTTATAAAAATTGTTAGAATAGAAATTATGCTATGGAAGATGCTTTGTTTAACAGAAAGGGCTTGCAGCGAGATAGCAGCCACAGGACACCTAAATCTTTCAGAGAAAAAGAATTTATTGCCTTCTTATCAGAAGAAACAAACTTCTTCCTGCCTCGAAGGCGCTGTTAGGATTAGAAGGAAGAAGTTGACACTGACCAGACAGAATCCTGTATTTGAATGGAATTTATGCACCATGTATGAAGTGTATGAATATGCAACAGGCTATTGTTCTTAGGGGTTAATCCTTGGTTAGCAGGGGTCTTTTTCGGGCTCGTGATGTCCAGAAAAAGGTACCCGGACATCCCTGACAGTTTGTTTTTATTGTCTCATATTGTCCTACTGCAATTTGTTCAAATTGTTATTATTCTAATTGTGTTACTACTCTTTTTAACTATTTTATTACTATTAAACTTTTAAAAATTTTAAAAACAAGTGATTGGCGTTTTTCACACCTCCAAATCAACAAAACCCCCGAAAATCACGTAACCATGCCACAACCCAATAATTCTCCCCAAAAACACCAATAATTCCCCCCAAAGCCCCCCTAAAATTCCACTAAAAGCACACATAATCCCCAAAAAATACAAGAAAACCTCAAAAACCCCAGAGAATCCCACCAAACCCCAGGGGAACTCACCAAAATTAAAACAAAAATCCCAAAAATTTCAATAAATCCCCTTCCCCAAAAACCCCCACAACCCCAATAAAACACCCAAAATCCAAAACCCCCCAAAATCACGTAATCATCCCAAAACCCAATAATTCTCCCTAAAAACTCCAATAATCCCCCCCATGCCCAAAAAAGCTGCCCCGAAATCCCCAAACACCCTCTCAAAACCCCAAAATCCCCCCAGAAACCCCCAGACTCAGCGGGGCCGTCCTGGATCAGCCGGTGGAACAGGAGCCACTTCAAGGGGCCCTCGGAGCTTTTTGGGGAGGGGGCACCATGGCAGACCCCCAAAACCTGCGAGCGG
>NW_026992722.1:0-35825 GCF_028769735.1 Zonotrichia leucophrys gambelii
GGTCTCAAGATAGAAGAGACCTCTGGAAAAGTAAACTTCACCACCAAACTCCAAGTTACTGAGGAACCATCCTGATCAGAGCAGGAATGAACACAGAAATGGGCACAGCTTTGTGGCTGCCCCAGCTTTGGGATGGGCCCTGGGTCTGGAGCAGGAGCAGCTCTTGAGGGCCCCAAGGCTGGGGCTCTTGTGCTGCCCTGGGCAGATGGGATGGCAGCAGGGGCTGCAGAGCTCTCAGCATCTCCCGCAGAGGAGAGCAGGGCACCCAGTGAGCCTCCTTTCCCTTGGCCAGGCACCTTCCCCCATGCTGGGGCTGAGTCCTGTGGCAGCTGCAGCTGCTGCTGTGCCCTTGCCAGGGGCTGAGGCCGTGGGGCAGTGCCCAGAGCAGCCTGGCCTGAGCAGAGCTGTGGGTCCGAGCCGGTTGGGCTGGGCTGGGGAGAGGCCCTTGGTGCTGCCCAGAGCTCAGGGCAGCTGGCAGAGCTTGCAGGGAGCTGGGCCGGGCTCAGAGAGCCTGGTCCAGAAACCATCAGTGTCCATCTCAGCCTGGCTGAGCGTGCAGGGGCCAAGAAGAGCAGCCCAGGGTCTGCAAGTTCTCCGGGTGGGAGCTGAGCTTGGGAGCCCTTGAGCCCTGACAAGTGCTGGGGCTGCACCTCCAACTCCAGTGGAGATGGGACAGATAGGACCAGGGGCAAATCATTCCTGCTGGATTTTTTCTTGTATCTGCTTATACAGCTGACATGGATCCATATGTAGAGGAGGTGTTTTGTTTCAGATAACACTGGTAGAGTGTTAGGTACAGTGAGAAGAATAATATTATTTAGCTGAAAATAATGTTTCATACAAAATACACAATGAGAAAAAAAGAGACACATATGATCAGAAGATCATCTGAGTTTTTCAGTGGAGGAGAGATTAATTGATGTTCCTGTAGTCAAACCTGTTCAAATTCTTTCCTCAGAACTTCCTTGAGATGAGAGGTGACCGCCAGAGGCCAAGGCCAACCAGAGCTCTCTGTCCTGGCAGCTTTTGCCTGGGAGAACCCTTGCAGACAGGGAATTTTTCAGAGGGAGTATCAGTTTTCTCCATGGACACCTGGAAAGACAGATCGTTCTTTTCCATAGGAAGGAAAGCACAGAGCCCCAGTTCTCCAGGGGCTGATGAGAGGCAGCCTTCAGCAATACAAGAGTAGCTGGACCTGTGCAGTAGCCCCTGGGACACCAAACCAGCCAGACCCTTTCCATCTCCCCTTGGTTCCATGAGGCCCTGCAGTGTCACAATGTTCTCCTTGCTTCTGCAGTTTCACAATGGCCCCGTGCTTCCATGAGGCCCTGCAGGGTCACAGTGGCCCTTTGGTTCCCTTGGGCCCCAGAGTGTCACAATGGTCTCCATGATTCCATGGGGCCTTGCAATTCCACAATGCTCTCCATGGATCCACGATGCCCTGCAGGATCACAACAGCCCTTTGGTTCCACAAGGCCCTGAAATGCAGCAATGGCCTCTTGGTTCCACAAAGCCCTGCTACTTCACACTGGGCCCTTGGGACCATGTAGCCCAGCAGCCACAGCGATGGCCTTGGTGCCACAAAGTTCCACAGTGTCACAATGGTCTCTGGTATTGATGATACCCAAAATGTCACAATGGTCCCTTGGTTCCACAGGGTCCCCACACTGTCACCATGATCTCAACAGGAAAGAAAACCATGGTACCCCAGCGTTTCAGGGGTAATGAACGGCAGTTACCAGAGACAAAGGCCTCTGGACAGACACACCTGCCCGTCCTGGCATCTTTGTCTGGGAGCAACCCTTGGATATTCACAATTTTGAATGCTGAATCCCAATTTCAGCTATTTGTGCTTGGAGGACAAAGCCAGTTCTTTTCCACAGAAAGGAAAGCCCAGAGACCCTGTGTTTGGAATGCAGGTGAGAGCTGGTCCTAATGAGGCCAAGGCCAGCCAAACTTGTCTGTAATGGCAGCTTTTGTGAAGGAGCAATCATTGGATATAGGACTTTTGGAGGTGGATTCCCAATTTCAGCAATGAGTGCTTGGAGAAGGATGATTCTTTTCCATAGGAGAGAAATCACTAAGCCCCAGTGTTTGGAGGCAGGTGAGGCCCAGGTCTGAGGAAGACAAGGTCAGTCAGATTTGGTGGTAATGCCAGCTTTTGTCTGGCAGCAATCCCTGCATATTCTGAATTTTGGAGACGGACTCCCATTTTGGGTATGGATGCTTGAATGAGAAGGGCAGTTCTTTTCCATTTGAAGGAAAGCCCAAAGCTCCAGGGCTTCAGGGGTACATAAGAAGTGACCCTCGACATGCCAAGGGCAGTTGGAGCAGTCAGGCCAAGCCAACCAGACCTATTCCCTGTTCCCTTGTTTCCATGGGGGCCTGCACTGTCACAGTGGGTGGTGTCACATTAAATCCTTGGTTCCATGAGGCCCAGGTGTGTCACACTGGCCTCTTGTTTCCATGGGGCTCCACAGTGTCACAATGGTCCCTGGCTTCCATGAGGCCTGGCAGTGTCACAGGGGTCTCCTTGGTGCCGCAGTGTCACAATGGACCCTTGTTTCCATGGGGACTCACAATTTCAGAAGGTTCTCTTTGGCTCCATGAGGTCCTGCAAAGCCTCTTGACCCAACAGGGCCTACAAGTGTCATCATGGTCTCCAGGATTCCATGAGGCCCTGCAATGTCACAATGGACCATTGGTTCCATGGGGTCCTGCACTGTTCCATGAATCCTTAGTTCCATGGGGCCCTGCAGTGTCACAGTGGACTCCTTGGTTCCATGGTACCACACAGTATGACAACTGCTCCTTGGCCTGCCAAGACTCCACAGTATCACAATGGTTCCTTGCTTCCATGACACCTGGAGTGTCACAATGGTCTCCATGATCCCATAAGGCCTTGCAGTGTCACAACAGACCATTGGTTTCACAGAGCCCCACAGTGTCACTATGGTCCCCTTGGCTCCAAAACGCTCTGAAGTGCCAAAATGGCCCTTTGGTTTCACAAGGACTCAGAGTCTATAAATGGCCTCCATGGTTCCATGAGGCCCTGCTGTGTCACAATGGACCGTTGGTTCCATGATGCCCCAGACTGTCACAATGGTATCCTTAGTCCCAGGGTGTCAGAATGGACACTTCATCCCATGGACACCCAGAGTGTTCCCTGTAGTCCCCTTGATTCCACCAGGCCCTGCCATGCTCGAATGGCCCCTTGGTTCCAGTGGGTCCCAAAGTGTCAGAACAGTCCCCATTGTTCCCTGAGGCCCCACAATGTCACTGTGCTCCCCTTGGTTCCACAGGGCCCCACAGTGGAACAATGGACTCTTGGTTCCATGAGGTTCCTCAGTCCCAATGGTCTCCTTGGATCAGCAGTGTCACAGTGGCCCCTTGGCTCCATGTGGCCACGCTGTGTCACAATGGCTCATGGTTCCATGAGGCCACACAGTTTAACAAGGGTCCCTTGGTTCCAACACGCCTTGCTGTGTCACAATGGACTTCTGGTTCCATGAGGTCTCACATTGCCAGCAGCAGTCTCCTTGGTTCTGCAGTGTCCCTATGGACCCTTTGTTCAATGAGGCTCCGCAGTAGTTTGTCACCTTGGTTCCGTGAGGTGCTGCAGTGTCACAATGGACCCATGGTTCCACCACGCCCTGCTGTGTCACAATGGCCCCTTGGTTCCAAGAGGTTCCTCAGGGTCAAATGGTCCCTTTGGATCCGCAGTATCACAATGGATCATTGGTTCAATGTGGCCCCAAGGTGCCAAAATGGATTGTGGTTCCATGGGGTTCTGCTGTGTCACCATGGACCCTTTGTTCCATGAGTTTGCACAGTGTAACAGCTGACTCCTTGGTTCTGTAAGGAACCATGGTCAGCAAATCTCTGAAATATCAGAATAAGTCTCCTGAAATCTAATTTAATATTTCAGAGGGTGTCATTTATCCAGGCCTGAGCTCTAGTGATGAATAACTCCAAACCTTACGTGGACATGTAATTCTACCATTGTCTTGCTTCTGCACATTCAGTAAATATGAATTACAATTGACCCATTTCCATAAAACCCACTCCAAGTTCCCAGATTCACTCCTTGTTTTCTCTATCCCTGCACCCGTGAGCCAGATGTCTTTGTCTTCTCTTCCAACCATCCTTCCTGGGGAAGCAGCCCCGGCATGCCTTGTTCCTGTGCTGAAATTTACAGGCAGGGTAAAAATGGAATGAACCCTTTTGGTATCAGCCCCAGGCTTTGTGTGGGCAGGCAGAGGCAGGCAGGAGGCAGAGCTGTCAGCAAAGGAAGGGCCCAGCCAGGTGGGGCAGCCGGGGGATGCCGACAGCCTGCAGGGACAGAGGTGCAGGGCAGGGACACCGTAGCACAGCCTGGGCTGCACAGGGCACAGGCATGTGCAGCAGCTGCAAGACAGCCCTGCCAGAGCCAACCTGGGTAGCACTTTGGCCATGACTGCTGGGCCTGGGCCTGAGGCAGCAGCAGGAGACAAGTGACCCTTGCAGGCCTGGGGCCTCATTGCCTCCTTGTCCCTGCTCAGCAGCCTGGCAGGGGCCGCCCCATGCTCCTGCCCTTGCCATTGCACATCCCCACATGCCAGTGCCCATCCCGGCAAGAGCCCTGAGCAAGGAGGGAGGGACAGCATCTGCCTGGCCAGGAGCTGGGGCTCAGGCCTTGGCCCTTTGCATTCCTCAAACACATCCAGCTTTGCTCAGCGCCAGAGACACCTTTGGCTTGTTGGTCCCCAGCTGTCATCACTGCCTCCAGTGTTCTGCTCTAACTGGAACCTGGGGACACTTTCTCATTCGTGTTCCTCAGTGGGACCCATTAAAATTTGAAGAAAATTTGGAGTTTCAATTTAACTTTGAGTTCTTGAGAAGTTTTTTGAAGACCCTCTCAGGGACGTAGTCTGATGTGAACAACACCAAAGCCCTGAGAGGGTCATTAAAGTTTTCCTGGTCCAGTTATGGAGAAAGATTTCAAGAACCTTGTAAGAAATATACATTCCTATTTTAAAAATGTATTTTATTTTATTTCTCTTTACACCAGAGATGATTGCAGCATTCTGTGATCGATATTGACTCAGGGTCTCTCCTCAGCAGTTCTGCCCTGCTCACAGAAGCTGTGCCTGGAGCTCTGACCCAGTGTGGACAACCTTGCTCCACATTGCCCAGCCCCATCCTGTCTGTCCTCACTCCCCTGGGACCTGCTGTGCTTGCAGAGCTCCCTGCACTCAGCCTAAGAGGAGTTTTGCCTTTTTGGGGTTTTTGGAAGCAATCTGAAACTCCTGAGTTCCCCACTGCAAACAGACTCACTGCTCAGGTGTGTGCCAGCCCCAGGTGCCACCAAAGCCACTGCAGAGCTGCCCTGGGCCAGCTGTGAGGGTGGATCATCAGCCCAAGCTGCACTGGGCCACTGGCCATGGGCACTGCACTGACCCCACTGCTGGGTTTGGCTGCCACGGCCACCGAGAGAAATGAAACTGTCCTTGGAAACACTGGGGAGGACTGGGACATACTGGGGAACACTGGGAACGCTGTGGGAGACACTGGGGCATACTGAGAGTGAGAAACTGGGGACACTGGGGATATTGCAGGGAAGACCAGGGGACACTGGGGTGTCCTGTGGATGACTTGGGGAGGAAGTGGGAACGACTGGGAATGAACTCGGGTGTGTTGGGATAGATTGGGCTGCACTGGGAGGAACTGGAGGGGCACTGGGGTTGAACTGGGTTCTACTTGGGATGAAATGGACTTTACAGGGGTTACACGGGTATGTACTGGGAATAAACTGGGCTGTAGTGGAAGGGCCTGGAGGAGGGCGATTTGGCTGTTCCCACCTACAATGCATTCCATTTGCCGAGGCTCCTGCCCATCAGCAGTTGCAGCCAATCAGCACCTGGGATCTGGGTCTGAGGGCGGTTCCAAATGGGCGCCATATTTTCTTTTTGCTTACATCTCCCATCATGCCCCGCGGCGTGACACAGCCACTTAGGAGCCGGGACTACAACTCCCGTCATGCCCTGCGCTCCAAAAAACCCCGGGATCCGTCCCCATCTGTCCCGTAAGTGTCCCCCACACCCTCCAAGATCCCTCAGTGCCCCTCAAAGCCCATTCGGGAGCCCCCCAAAAGCGTCCCCGGATCCCCTGAGTGCTCCCAACCCCACAGATGCCCGGTACAGCCACTTCTGGGAATTCATCTCCTCTCATCCCCCGCGGCCCCAGAGCCCCTCAGAACACAGTCCCGCGCCTAAAACTCCTGCCGTGTTAGAGCTCCCAGACCTTCTCCCAAGGGCTCCGGAACCGTTTACATTCCCCCGAGGGCCTCAAGTCGCGGCTCGGACGCAAAAGTGTCCCCCAGGTGCCTTTTTTGACCCCCAAACATCGTGTTCCAGCCAATTCCGGGACTACAGCTCCAATCATGCTCCGCGGCGAACGTCAGGCGCTACCCCAAACGGGACTTCATCTCCCGTCGACCCCGCGCCCCACCGAGAGCCATTGCAGCTGCGCCTCGAACTCCCGTGATGCTCCGCGGCCCCGTTAAATCGTGTGAGACCCCCCCGCGCCTACAACTCCCAGCAACCCCCGCGCCCCAGAGGGCCCCGTTCGAGCCCCCCCAAGGGTCCGCCCTAACCCCGAAGGGCCCCAAATTCCCCTCCCTGACCTCCAAGGGCCCCCCCGGACCACCCAACTGCTGCCCTTGACCCCGAACTTTCCCTCAGAGTCCCTGAGTGCCCCTCCAAGTGCCCACCCGGCTCCCGCGAATGTCCCCCAGACCCTCAAGTTCTCTCTGAATTCCCTCCCCAGACCCAAAACTGCCCCAAATGGGCCCCAGAAATGTCTCCATGGATCCCAAAGTGGCCCCTTTTACCCTGTCTGTGATAATGATAAAAATGATGACAAAAGAATTTAAAATAGGACTAATTAGCATAAAGGAGGAGAAATCAATAACCACACTGGTCAATGAATTAATGACGGGAACTGTGTTACTTAATACCAATGACCAATAAATTTTTTGCTTGCAAAAAATGCATAGATTTTATAAAATAAATATTAAAGTTTGGTAATACAAATATAGAATAACAGTATTATAAATAAATTGGAATAAATAATTATCATTTATAAATTCATTACTTTTTTTACAAGGAAAGTGCATAAATTTTTTATGCTTTGGGATGTCATTCTGTAAGAGACAATCCATAGATCCCTCATCAGCCTCACAACCGCCATCAAGGATGGAGATTGAAACCCTCCCCAAGGACTGAGAAGAGACCTTTAAAATTCTAACCCAGGGGTGCTGGCGTGACTGGAGCGGGATGTCTGCCATAGGAAGTGGGAGGTTTGCCAAAGGAACCAGTCCTGAAACAACGGGCCCCTCTCACTGCTGGCACCAGTTTGTGCTGTTGAGAACTGGACTGTCTGTACCTGTTCCCAATGGATTTATTCTCCACTGTGCCCTCCATGTGCCGTCCAGCTCCCCTCCTGGCAGTGAATTATAAAAGAGCCCTGAGTTAACCAAAGACTTTGAGACTCTTCCTGATGTGACCAGACAGATCTATTGGCCCGACCACAAGGATTTCATCTCTCTGTTGGTAGCTGTTCTCCCCACCCAACCCTCCTTTCTCTCTCTCTCTGCCCTTTATCTCCTTTCTAATCCTTCTGTTACATTTCCTGTGGGCACTCAATAAAACGTGCATTTGTTTTGATTCAATGTCCCCTGCTGTGTGTCTTTAGGTACTGGAAAATAATGATAAATAAAGCACACATAGTTCATAGTATAAAACATAGACACCGGCCCAGGGATGGAGAGTGTGCCTCTGTCTGACTTCTGGCAGGCCAGAGAAAAAATGTTATAGATAAGAAACAATAAACAACCTTGGAAACCAGAGCCGAAGAATTCAGACTCCTTTTTTGAAACACCAGGCTGGGAAAAAAGGATTCTCAGGGTCATCCCTGACTGCGGGCAACCCGAGATTGGCCTTCTGGGCTGTCTGGGTCAACATTAGAGTAAATCTGGAAGTTCTGCTTTAGCCTATTAAGCAGTGTTGCTGGGGTCTCGTCTTTTTCCTAGGTGCCGTCAAACGCTAACCTGGTATTACTCCCTCTAGGGACTGATTCTTTTATCCCTCTGCTCATCAGGGACCTGTGACCTCTCATGTTCCTTCTCTCCTCTTCTTGACCAGGGTCCCAGTCAGGCTCCACTAAAGGCATTGTTTGGTCACCTGGGGGCCTGGGCTGGTTTTCTTGCTCCCAAATTTTCATTCCTGCAGTTCTTATTAATGAAGTCTCTTCTGGGGAAAATAGGATGTTAAAGACGGAGTTTAATTCTCCCCATATATAAATATTAGGGCCTAAAAATGGATCAATTTGATTTGCTATTCCTACTAGGTCTTCCAGTAAATTTTGCAATTGTTTCTTTAAGTTTCTAACTTCGGACACAGTCAAAGGAGCATTTACAAATCCAATCCCACTGGCCACCCTGAACATGGGATCTTCTCTGAGGGGGAACAATTTTTCCACTTTAGGCTCCTTGGACCGGGTGTTACAACATCAGCTGTGGAGGCTGACTGGGTAACTTCACTCTTGGGCATGAGATTCTGAGATGTTGTTTGGCTTCTCATTTGTGGTGGGGGAGGCAGAGCAGGAACTTGCTGGTGAATAAGGGGTGCATGAGATGGCAGAGGTAAGGGGACAGTAGTGAAGGGTAAAGAGAGTAAGGAGAGGGCTGAGGGGAAGGTGGTGGAGGTATAACTGGGTAAGGAGGTGGTAAAGGAATGACAGCTGGGAGAGGAGGAGGAATTGGGTCCACAGCAAGAGGAACTGGAGGAAGGATTTGAGGTACTGCAAGGGTAGAAGGAGGTAAGTGGTCAAGGGGAGTCCCAGTTTTTGTCAGCCTTCCCAGCCTCTCCTTCTTTTATTTTCCTAGCTTGCTTTCCCTGTTTTAGTTTATAGCGTCTTGTATTTTCCTCCTCTGAGGTGTACTTTAGTCAACAGGTTACATTCTGTAGGCGATGGGCCTTTTGCAAGAACTTGGGGAAAGAAAAGAAGATGCATCATCTTTGGACAGAGAGGCAGGTAACTCAGGAAATGTTTAAGGATGTTGTTAGGTCATGCAGAAAAAAAATTAGAGAGGTGAAAGCTAAAGGCTAAACCAGGCCACTTCTGTGAAGGAGAATAAAAAGGTTTCTAAAAATACATCAATGGCAAAAGGAGGTACAAAGCCAGTCTTTTGTCATTATTGCGGGAGATATGGTTACCAAATATGAGGGAAAGGCTGATGTACTTAACTCCTTCTTTGCCTCAGTTTTCAAGAATAAGTGAAGTTGTCCTCAGGACAAGTGTTCTCCTGAGCAGGTAGTTCAGCACAGGGAGCAGAACAGCCCCCCTGTAATCCAGGAGGAAGCAGCTGGGGACCTGCTGAGCCACTCAGATGCTCACAGGCGTCTCTGGGAGCAGATGGGATCCATCCCAGGGGGATGAGGGAGCTGGTGGATGAGCTCCCCAAGCTGCCCTCCATCATCATCTACCATCAGTGCTGGCTCAGCAGGGAGGTGCCAGAGCACTGGAGGTGCCGATGTGAGCCCATCCCCAAGAAGGGCTGGAAGGAGGAGCTGGGCAACTCCAGGCCTGTCCGCCTGACCTGGGTGCCCGGCAAGGTGATGGAACAGATCACCTTGAGTGCCATCCCAGGGCACCCACAAGATGGCCGAGGGATCAGAGCCAGCCAGCGTGGATTTCAATATCTGCATTGATGATCTGCATGAGGGGACTGAGTCCAGCATCAGCAAATTTACAGATGACACCAAGGCGGGTGTGAGTGTGGATGTGCTGGAGGCTAGGAGGGCTCTGCACAGGGCCCTGGATAGGGTGGATCCAGGGCCCAAATCCAACCAGGTGAGGTTGAACAAGACCAAGTGCCGGGTCCTGCACTTTGGCCACAACAACCCCTGCAGTGCTACAGGCTGGGGACAGAGTGGCTGGACAGCAGCCAGGCAGAAAGGGACCTGGGGCACTGATGGACAGCAGGCTGGACATGAGGCAGCAGTGTGCCCAGGTGGGCAAGAAGGCCAATGGCTCCTGGCCTGGATCAGGAATGGTGTGGCCAGCAGGAGCAGGGCAGTGATTCTTCCCCTGCTCTCAGCACTGGTGAGGCCACCCCTCGAGTGCTGTGTCCAGTTCTGGGCCCCCAATTTAGGAAGGCCATGGAGGGGCTGGAGCGTGTCCAGAGAAGGGCAACAAGGCTGGGGAGGGGTCTGGAACACAAGTCCTGTGAGGAGAGGCTGAGGGAGCTGGGGTTGTTTATCCTGGAGAAGAGGAGGCTCAGGGAGACAAGGTGGTGTCAGGACACAGGTTGGACTTGATCTCCAAGGTCTTTCCCAACCTTTCTTATTTTGTGACTCTCTGGAACCACCCTTGGAGCCGTTGCAGGAGGAGCCCTGGGCCTCCTCTTCAGCAGCTCCAGAAGCCCAGGTCCCTCAGCTTGTCCTGCCAGCCCCAAAGCCCATCCTGTCAGTCCTGCAGACCCTCTGAAGCCCCTCCTCACTGCCCAGAACAGGGACCTCCAGAGCCCGACACAGCAGCCCAAATGTGCACCCCCTGGTGTGCCTCTGGCAAGGGAGCAGCACCAGGCACTGCAGGAGCCTGCAGACAATTCCTGCAACACTGGTAGGATGATCCTGCTGCCCAAGGGACGTTCCCATGGTGCCAAGCCAGGAACTGCAATGGGGGGTGGGGCCAGAGAGGAACAGGCAAACAGGGATGGGCTGTTTGCAGGGGAGGAGAAAGGGATGGAAGAAATCTGGTTCGGGAAATAAAGCAAAGGTGAAGCCAAGGAAATGCTCAGGGCAGTTTGGGGGTGGCTGCCAGGCAGCCCTGACTCTGGGAACAGCGTATGCAGTGGGGCAGGAAACTCCCAGCTGATGGGAACAAACTTTCTGGCTGACTGCAGAGGCCACGACAAACCTGAGTGGTTGCCCTGGTGTCCACCAGCCCTTGCTGGCTGCAGGGGCTGATGGCATTTGTGCTCCCTCAGGTTCGTGTCCCCACAGCAACAGCATGGGGGTGCTCCCCCTGCTCTGTGCAATGCAAACAGGGGCTCCCGAGCCAGTGCTGCCGTGTCTGTGCCTGCAAGGATGGGGCACCTGTGTGAGCTGGGGAGAGGCCAGGGCTGCAGAGGGGGGATGTTGTTGGCAGCTCCATGAGGACGCTCTGGGACGCTGCCCTGGGCTGTGCAGCGCACTGGGGATGGATCAGCCCCTGCTCTGCTGCTCCTTCCTGTCTGCCCCAGGGCCCTTGCAGAGCCCCAGCCATGCTGTTTGCCCCCAGCCTACCCACGGCCAACCTGGGGCTGCTCACGGGGCATTTCTGTGCTGAGCATTGGCCTGGACGCGTTCTTGAGAGAGCCTGGGCAAGGAGCCTGGAGCCCCCAGGCCCTGGGCTGAGGCGTCAGCGCTGCCCCAGCAGTGCCCATGGCCTGTCCCTGCTGCAGCCCCGGCACTGCCACCCCCAGGGCTGTGCCCGGCCCCGAGAACACTCAGGCCCTGCAGCAACACCAGAGCCACCAGGGCAGCGGGGCAGGGCCACGGCAGCAGCACTGGCAACACCAAGTGCTACTGCTGCTGCTGGGCACAGCTGCTGTGCCAGCCCTGATCTGCCCCCGCTTTGCACACAGACATTGCTGCTGCAGCTCCAGAGAAGGAACAAAAGGGGCATCTCTGGTGAAAATTCTGATTGGAAGTCCTTAAGGCACTTAAACCCTCCAAGAGCATAGGAACTCACAGATGGTCAGCCTGAACAGTCTGTGGGTCACAGTGAAGGTGTGGAGGAAAAAAATGAGATATATCAAGATTTTTTGCTTTCCTTTAGGAAAAATATTATAAAAGGAAAGCAACGGAAAAGAACGTCCAAATGAAACCAACAATAAGTATCAAAGATGACTTTTAATACAAGTGACTTGCAAAAAATGGCCAGCAGTTTAATGTTTCTTTAATTGTCCAGTAATGAGTCTCCACACTGCAGCCTTGAGCTCCTGGTTCCTCAGGCTGTAGATGAGGGGGTTCAGGGCTGGAGGCACCACTGAGTACAGAACTGACAGGGCCAGATCCAGGGATGGGGAGGAGATGGAGGGAGGCTTCAGGTAGGAAAATGCTGCAGTGCTGAAGAACAGGGAGACCACGGCCAGGTGAGGGAGGCAGGTGGAAAAGGTTTTGTGCCGTCCCTGCTCAGAGGGGATCCTCAGCACAGCCCTGAAGATCTGCACATAGGAGAAAACAATGAACAAAAAACATCCGGAAAATAAACAAATACTAATAGCAAGAAGCCCAAGTTCCCTGAGGTAGGATTTGGAGCAGGAGAGCTTGAGGATCTGGGGGATTTCACAGAAGAACTGGCCCAGGGCATTGCCATGGCACAGGGGCAGGGAAAATGTATTGGCTGTATTCAGCAGAGCATTGAGAAAGCCACTGGCCCAGGCAGCTGCTGCCATGTGGGCACAAGCTCTGCTGCCCAGGAGGGTCCCGTAGTGCAGGGGTTTGCAGATGGACACGTAGCGGTCGTAGCACATGATGGTCAGGAGAGCAAACTCTGATGAAATGAAAAAGGCAAACATAAACACCTGTGCAGTGCATCCTGAGTAGGAGATGTCCCTGGTGTCCCAGAGGGAATTGTGCATGGCTTTGGGGACAATGGTGCAGATGGAGCCCAGGTCGCTGAGGGCCAGGTTGAGCAGGAAGAAGAACATGGGCGTGTGCAGGTGGGGGCCGCAGGATACAGCGCTGATGATGAGGCCGTTGCCCAGGAGGGCAGCCAGGGAGATGCCCAGCAAGAGGCAGAAGTGCAGGAGCTGCAGCTGCCGCGTGTCTGCCAATGCCAGCAGGAGGAAGTGGCTGATGGAGCTGCTGTTGGAACATTTCTTCACTCTGGACATGTTTGACTCTTGAAAGAAGACACTAACAAGATCTTTGAGTCAATTCTATGAGTTAAAATAAAGAATTATCTCAAAACTACATCTCCACCTGTGGGGGAACTTCACTGAACATTTTTATTCTTGAGCCTGAGTTTGTGCTCCTGAGTTACTGCCTCATCTTCAGCATTGCTCTCATCCTGAACACATTGGAGCCCAGAGGGAAAACAGGGCTCCCTGTGTCCCAGGACAGTCAGATCTGCTGCTCCCCCCACAGGTGCCCTTTGCCTATTACACCTCCTTCTAGTTCAGTTTTTAAAGATTCCAATTTTAAAGTCAGTTTCCCTAAGCCTGTCTCTCTTTCCCAGAGCAGCTGGACAGGAATGGATACCAAGTATTGGACTGGATCTCTGCGACCTGGAGTTGTGCCTATTGGGATCTGTTTCTCTCTATCCAAGCCATATCCCTGCCAGTGCTGCCAGAGCCCAGCCCAGCCTTGGGGGCCCAGCTCTGCCCTGCAGACCCCTCCCAGCACAGGGCACTGCCCAGGGGCATCTCCCTGGCAGCAGAGTCTTAAGGGCAGGCCAGACAAACAGAGATGCTGTTTGCAAGCCAAGGTGCTGCTGCTGCTGTCTGTAGGGAGAGGAGGCTGAGGAGGCACTTTCTGAGGGAGAGCTGAGGCCCATCTGCTGATGCCCAGAGTGACAGTGCAGGAGTGTCAGTGACACAGCCAAAGCTGACAGCCCCTTTCCCTTCCCTTGAGGAGAAAGCTGAGAGCAGCCCTGGCCATGCAGCACCATCTCCAAAGCAGGAGGAATCTGCCCTGATGGGGGTGGCTCCTTCCACCTCCAACTTCTCCCCTGCAGCGTCCATGGGGAGCTGCCAGGCAGGCTGAGAGCTGCCCCTGGCAGGTGGCACATGCCCTGGGCTGGCCAAGAGCCCTGAGGGCTGCAGGAGCTGCTCTGCAGGACAGCCCTGGGCAGCCCTGGCTGCAGTCCCAGCTTCACCCCCTGCAGCCATCCCTGGCAGCAGGAGCCGTCCTGCCCTGTCCCTCTGACCGTGCCCAGGGCAGCCCCGCTCTGCAGCACATCCTCCCCCTCCTGCTCCTCTGCCACAGAGAAACTGGGAGAGTCCTCCTGACACATCCCCCAGGCTGTGGGGTGTGCTGGCTTCAGGAGATCCCTCCAGGAGCACAGGGGACATTGCCCTGCACCCACACACTCACCATGCACAGGGCTGTGAAGATTTTTCCCCAAATGAAGTCTCAGCTCTATGTCTTCCCAATCCTGATTGCCTTCAGCCTGTCTCTGCCTGGCTCCTGTCCCCTCAGTGCCTGCAGGCAGAGCCCTCAGCCCTGCTGGGCTGGGAGAGGAGCTGGTCCTGGGAAGAGCTGTTCCTTTAAAGCTCAGCAGCACAGACACAGCACAAGGAATTTAATGAGCCTCTTGGGACTTTGGGGTTGTTCAAATCACACTCAGTCCCTAAGAGGGTGTTCAGAAAACTTCTCAAGAACTCATAATTAAATTGAAACTCTGAACTTTCCTGAAGTTTTAATGGGTTCCACTGAGGGACACAACTGAGAAAGTGTCCCTAGGTTCCAGTTAGAGCAGAACACTGAAGGCAGTGATGACAGCTGGGGACAAACAAGGCCAAGGTGTCTCTGGTGCTGAGCAAAGCTGGATGTGTTTTAGGAATGCCAAGGGCCAAGGCCTGAGCCCCAGCTCCTGGCCAGGCAGATGCTGTCCCTCCCTCCTTGCTCAGGGCTCTTGCCGGGATGGGCACTGGCATGTGGGGATGTGCAATGGCAAGGGCAGGAGCATGGGGCGGCCCCTGCCAGGCTGCTGAGCAGGGACAAGGAGGCAATGAGGCCCCAGGCCTGCAAGGGTCACTTGTCTCCTGCTCCTGCCTCAGGCCCAGGCCCAGCAGTCATGGCCAAAGTGCTGCCCAGGTTGGCTCTGTCAGGGCTGTCTTGCAGCTGCTGCACATGCCTGTGCCCTGTGCAGCCCAGGCTGTGCTACGCTGTCCCTGCCCTGCGCCTCTGTCCCTGCAGGCTGTCGGCACCCCCCTGCTGCCCCACCTGGCTGGCCCCTTCCTTTGCTGACAGCTCTGCCTCCTGCCTGCCTCTGCCTTCCCACACAAAGCCTGGGGCTGACCCAGGCTCCTTCTGGGAGATGTGCTGCACCACAGCCCTGGCCTGGGAGGGAAATTCCTTTCTCTTTGGGTCCTGTCTGGCCGTTCCCATCTGCCTTTGGCATTAATTCTTTCTTTCTCTGTCTGTTCTCTACTATGTCAAAAAGATCCATCATCTCTGAAACCACCCTTCAGTCCCTCCCAAGGCTCTCCTCTCCTGTCCTCCTTCTCCACTTCACTGATCACAGAGCCCTTTTGTCCCTATATTGTGCTCATGTGCTTCAGGCCTCCAAACCCCACCTTGGGAGATCTCTGGGCCCTGTCCCAGGTACTGCAAAATGAAAACATTCTGCTCATAGTCTAAGAAAATCACCTCAGGACAAGACCAGTCAGACCTGTGTGTCCTGGCTACTTTTGCCTTGGAGCAATCCTTGGATAGATGGAATTTTTTAGGCCGAATTTCAGTTTTGCCCATGGGCACTTTGATGTGAACAACGATTGTCTTCCATTGGAAGGAAAGCTGAGGCCCAGTGTTTCAGGGGCAGATGAGCATCAGCCACCAAGGGCCAAGGCGAGCCAGACCTTTCTGGAATTGCAGCTTGTGCCTGACAGCTGCCCCAAATGTGCCCCAGAAATCTCTCCAGAGACCCCAGTGTAACCCCCCTCGACGCTGTATTGTAAAAAGATTATAAAAAGATGACAAAAAGACCACAAATATAACTAAGTATAAGAAAGAGGAATAAATAAATAGCTAATAGAGCTTAATTAATTAATGAAGGGAATTGCTTTACTAAGAAATATTGAGCATTAATATTATTGGCTTCTAAAACTGTACTAATTTTTAATATAAATATAAAACCTAGGTTATAAAAACTAATACTGTGTGGTGGTTTGACCAGGAAGAAGTGAGAATTCTGAGATGCTGTAGTCAAACCAATAGGTGCTCAGATTTTCATATTGGCACCTGGCGTGGCCAGTGGGGTTTGGACACACCTCCGAGAACACACAGGGGTTAAAAGCAGAGCTTCGGCCCTGGGAGGCTCTCTTGGGACTTCGAGGGCAAGAGGTCAGATCTCCCTCCCCTGTCCAGCCGCTGCTGCTGGGTGGGGAAGGGGCAGCCATGCGGTAGGCCTGGGCCTGGACAGAGGTGGGGGGTGAGGAGGCCCTTGAGGATGGAAGGGTAGAAGAGCCCCAAGAGACAGCCATCGGGCAGCCATCCCCCCCCTCCCAGGAGAGAGAGAGAGAGAGAGACGGCCGTCTGAATTTGATAGCGGCCGGCCCAGGAGGAGAAGGGTGGGGGGAAATGCAGCGAAGAAGTGCCGGCCGGAGCAGCAGCGAGTGTGAGAGTGCCAGAGCTCTGAGACAGACAGAGACTGAAATTTTTAACCCTTTTTCTTACATGATTGAGACCTTGCAAAAAATGCTGATCCTCCTGAGAGCTGAATAAGAAGAGAGATAAGAGATGAGATGAGACGAAGACCTGGCCCGAAAGATGTAGAGACGACTGAATGAGTGGGGAGAGATGATTGGAGTGGCCTTTTGGCTAGACTTTTCTGGTGTAGCCATAGACTCAGTTTTATTCCTGTGACACAGAGACTGCACTTTAGTGGGAGGCAGTGCCTCAGAACCAAGAGAGCTCATCATGGAGACCCCTCGGCCCCAGAGAGTTAGAAAAAAATGGGGAAGACAGATGTCCCAAAGCAGAGACTGTGCCTTTTTAGAGTGAGACAAAGCATCCTTAAAAGACAACCCTAAAAGCAGCTCTAGTCCATGCATAGTAGTGAGAGCACTGAGCATAGAAAAAAAATGTCACAAGAAGCAAAAAGACTTTCTGGGCAGTGCAGAGTGACATAAAAGCACACGAAGTTTCAGCGTATTTCCAGGGGAAGCCGATAGTGCAAGAAAGACTCCTCTCCTCTTCATAGACTGAAGTTTAAATATCCTAAGGAGTAGTGCCAGACTGGGCAGTTAGTGATATAGGAGAATGTAGCAGATTGAGAAATTTTGGTGGTGGAGAAAGAGAAAGTGTTTTTTGTAAAGTTTTCAAATTTTTTTTTCCTTATAGTTTTTTTCCTATTTTCTTGTAGTTTAAGTAATAAAGTTTTCTTTATGTTTAAGTTAGAGCCTGTTTTGCTTATTCCCAGTCACATGTCACAGCAGACACCAGAGGAAAGTATTCTCATGGAGGCACTGGCTCTGTGCCAGGCCCAAACCATGACATACAGTTATAAATAAATAAAATAATATGTAAATAATGAAATATTAACACTAAATAATGTGTTACAGAATGAAAACAAAATAATAAGTTCCATTAACATTTTTGGATGTTTTGGGATTTCAGTCCCAGGTGGGCGATGTCAGACATGGTGTGGCTGGGGTGAGGAGCAGTTTGTCCAAACAGGCTCAGCCTGCAAGAGGCTTGTTCTTCTCTGTACTCAGACCTCCTAAGGAGACATTCAGCATCGAGACCCCCTGACGAAATCTTCCATCCCCTCTTCTCTGAAATGAAAAGTAAAAAAATATTTCCTTGACTAAAACCAAAAATCCTGATGTGCACTTTGGAATCTTCCTCCTGAAGAGAAGTCCAATCTGACTCCAATCACTGCACAAGCTTTGAAAACCTGAAGACAATGGAAGGGAGACAAAGAGCTCCTGAGGCCTTTCTGTATTTTAATCAGCCCCACGCTGGACTTGGGGCTGGGTCCAGGAGCCTCAGGCACACAGAGAAGGATGGAGAAGCTGCTCAAGGAGTCAGGAGCAAAACTCCAAGTGCCTTGGAGCATGGCTGAGCCCCAGGGAGGGCAGGGAGTGCCAAAGGCTGCCCAGGGCCTGGTGAGAGCAGATCCTTGAGGGCAGGATTGCAGGGAGCCCAAGGCTCTGAGCAGGGAACTGCAATGCTGAGCAAGGCCTGGCTTGGCTGCAGGAAGCAGAAAGGCCAAGCCCTGAGCCCAGCCTGGGCCAGCAGGGCCTGTCCCTCACGGCTGCCTCAGGGCTCTTGGTGGGCCAGGGGGATGTGAGGGGCAGCAAGGACAAATGCCACAAACCCTTGTGACACTCCAGATCCTCAGGGAACCGAGGGCCAGTGTGACACAGCGGGACCTCAAGGAAACAAGAGGCCATTGTGAGCCTGCAGGGCTGGGACGCCCCAGAACACTCAAATGCTGGGGGCAACCAAAGGCTCCTTTACTTGACTTTGCTGCACAGGAGAAACACCAACCAGATATTCTCAAGAGGTAAAAATGACACAGTTTTACTGGCAAAGTACAAAAATCTAAGAAACTTTGGAAAAGGATTCAATGTAACATCCAATTCAACATAAAACACTTGTCATAGCAGTAACTTCAATAACTTGGCCCATTTAACCTGGAAACCTTTAAACACTTCAGTTGTTGAGGTACCCAAAAATGTTCCATAGCAAAAGCATTAGAAGGAGAGGAAAGAGAGAGACAGAAAGACAGAAGCTCTATAGAAGGACACACATATGGCTCCAATCCCCTTGGGTTCCAGTGTGGGTGAGACACAAACCCCAGGAGGAGAGTTCATACCAGGGGCTCACCTTGCGTGCTGTGTTTTTAAGCCCCTGGGCCTTTGTGGGGCTCCCCCCAGGTGGGATTTGTGATTGCTCGGGCAGTCAGGGCTGGGTTAGCACTGTCCCCACTGTGTGACTGAGTGACAGCTCATCCCAAGGAGTCTCGGGACATTGATGTCATCCAGCCTCTGACAGCGATCATGGTGACACTGAGGAACCTCACTGAACCAAGGGTCAGATGTGACAATGTGGGTCCAAGGACACCATGGTGACACTGGGGAACCTCACTGAACCAAGGGTCAGATGTGACAATGCAGGTCCAAGGACACCATGGTGACACTGGGGAACCTCACTGAATCAAGGGGCCCTTGTGACACAGTGGGGTCTCATGGAAATGAGGAGTCCATTGTGAATGATAAGGAAGATTCATTACAGACAATTTGACAGGTGAAAGTTTTGATGTTAACATCTTTGAAATGGTCTTAATGTCTCCATTAACTTTATTACAGAGTCTAGACAGCTTGGCTCCTGAAACAGACATGTGGGTCAGCATGAGCTTGAGTTTATGAACTTTGGGGTAAAATGACAGGTTTGAGAGGGGAATATGTGACAGGTGGTTTGGGAAGGCTGAACCTTCCTAGTACCTTGGCCAATGGGGACAGGAAGAGGGCAACGTGCAGCCGGGAGTTTGGATAAAAGGAGGCTGCACCCTCTGAAACCTTGAGAGAGAAAACCCTGTGGGTGTGTGCCCTGGTGGACTCTTTCCCTTTATTGGAATAAAGTTGCAGGACTCCTCTGTCTCCTTTACGGACACTGGCTTTTCATAGTGTGATTTTATGTACATGACATTACAGAATGTCATGGAACCAAGCAGCCGTTGGGACACATCAAGGCCCTGTTGGAACAAAGAAACCATTGCTGACAGTACAGAAACTCATGGATCCAAGGGGCCATTGTGGCAATGCAGATCCAAGGACACCATGGAGACACTCTGGAACCTCATGGAATCAAGGAGACCATTGTGACACCCTTGTGCCTCATGGAATCGAGGAGACCATTGTGAAACTCAGGGACCCTATGGAATCAAGGCTCAAGGATGAAGATGTGGGGCCATAGAACCAAGGAGCCATTGTGACAATGCAAGACCTCATGGAAGCAAAGATCCATTGTGACTCTACAGAGGCAAGGAGAACATTGTGACAAGGAGAACATTGTCACACTAGAGGGACTCAGAGATCCAAGGAGACCATTGTGATACTGTGGGGCCCCATGGAATCCAGGGAACAGGTCTTGACTGTTTGACTGGCTTGGCCTTCTGAGGGCCACCTGACAGGTCTGGCTGACCTTGGCATCTCGAGGGCTGCTTCTCATTAGCCCCTGATGCACTGGGGCTGTGTGCTCTCCTTCCTATGGAAAGAACTGACCCTCTTTCCTGGTGTCCATTGCCAAAATTGGGATTCTTTCTCCATTTTTCCTTATATGCAAAGATTGTTCCCAGATGAAATCTGCCAGGACAGACAGATCTTTCTGGCTTGTCCACCCCGAGTCCACCTTTCATCTGCCTTTGAAACATTGGGGCCATGTGCTTTTCTTTCTTATGGGAAGAAAGCACTTTTCATGTCCAGGTCCCCATGGCCAATGCTGGGAACCCACCTCCAGAACTCCCTATATCTAAGCATATATCCCAGACAAAACCTGCTAGAAGATACAAATCTGGCTGGCCTTGGCTTCCTGAGGGCTGTCTCTCATCTGCCTTTGAAATACTGGGGCTCTGGGCTTTCCTAATGAAAAGAACTTTCCTTCCTGGCTAGGCACCCATAACCAAAACTGACTCCACCTCCAAAATTCCCTATATCCAAGGATTTCTTCCAGATGAAAGATATCAGGAGGTGTCTGGCTCTCTTGGCCCATGCGTGGCCACCTCTCATCTTCTAACCAAAAAACTTGGGCTTTGCAATTTTCTTTCCTCTGGCAAAACCATCCACCTTGACCTGGTGCTCATGGCTGAAACTGGGATTCCACCTCCAAAACTCCATCCATCCAAGGATTGCTCCCAGGTGAAAGCTGCCAGGACAGACAGGTCTGGCTGCCCTTGGCCTCTTGGGGGCTGCTTCTCACCTGCTTTTGAAACACTGGGTCTCAGTGCATTTTTCCAATGGAAAAGAACCTTCCTTTTCATCATCATGTCCAGGGATGAAATTGAAACTCAGCCCCCCAAATTCTGTATATCCAAGGATTTCTCGGTGACAAAAGCTGCCTAGAAAACAGGTCTGGCTGGCTTGGCTACCTGGGAGCCACCTGTCTACTCTTCTGTCTTTGAAACATTTGGGCTCTGTGCTTCTCACCGTTTCATCCTTCTCACCTAAGCAAAAATGGCCAAATGTAGGGTTCCACCTGCAAAATTCCCTATATCCACGGGTTGGTTTCAGACAAAAACTACCAGGGTAGAGTGGTCTGGCTGGCCTTGGCCTCTGACTGCCACCTTTCATCTGCCCCTGAAACACTGGTGTTCCATGTTTTCCTTCCTATGGAAAAGAGCCGTCCTTCACATCCAGGCATGCATGGCCAAAATTGATATTCTGCCTCTAAAACTCCAAATATCTGGAGATTGTTTTTTACCAAATAGCATATTTGCTACCAAGCCCCAGGACTGACTGGCAGGAGCTTCTCCCAGTCAGGTCTCTTATGAAGCTGCAAGCAATTCACTGGCCAGATCCTGAGGGGGTAGGGAGTTCAGACCAACGAGAATATCCACACTGGTCTTTCAAATGTTCTATATAAAGGGTAGCCTGGAAAATAAACTTCCTCTGTGCCACAAGGTCATCGGGGGTGAGTTGTCTGGGTGTACTTGCTCCTCACCCCCCACACATGGCATAACAATTGCTCCCAGATGAAATCTGCCAGCACTGTCATCCATGTCTGCCCTTGGCCTCTGGTGACAGCCACTCACCTGGTCCTGGAACACTGGGACTCGGTTGTTTCCTTCCTGTGGAGACCACTGTGACACTGTGGGGCCTCGTGGCACCAAGGCCATCACTATGGCTCAGCAGGGCTTTGTGGAACCAAGAGGCCATTGCTGCATTTCAGGGCCTCGTGGAGCCAAAGGGCCGTTGTGATCCTGCAGGGCACTGTGGGTCCATGGAGAGCACTGTGGAATTGCAAGGCCCCATGGAATCATGGAGAACATTGTGACATGTGGGGCCCCAGGGAACCAAAGAGCCACTGTGACCCTGCAGGGCCTCGTGGAAGCACGGGGCCACACTGCAGAAGCAAGAAGAACATTGTGACACTGCAGGGCCTCATGGAACCAAGGGAACATGGAAGAGGTCTGGCTGGTTTGGCCTCCCAGGCCACTGAACAGGTCCAGCTGATCTTGAAATGCTGAGGGTGGCCTCTCATCAGCCCCTGGAGAACTGGGGCTCTGTGCTTTCCTTCCTATGGAAAAGAACCATTGGTCTTCCCAGGTTCTCACAGTCAAAAGTTATATTCTCCCTAAAAAATTCCCTATATTCAAGGGTTCTCCCAGGCAACAGCTGCCAGGACAGAGAGCTCTGGCTGGCCTTGGCCTCTGGTGGTCACCTGTCATCTCAAGGAAGGCCTGAGGAAAGTATTTTAACAGGTCTGACTACTGGAACATCAATGAGTCTCTCCTCCACTGAAAAACTCAGATGATTTTCGGATCATATCTGTCTTTTTTATCTTGGTATATATTATTAATGAAATATTATTTTCAGCTACCTAATATTATTCTCATCACTTGCCCAGTGTTATCTGATACAAATCACCTCCTCTACATATGGATCCAGGTCACCTGTACAAGCAACCACAAGAAAGAATGCAGCAGGAATGATTTGTCTCTGCTCCCATCTGTCCCGTCTCCTCTGGAGCTGGAGGTGCAGCCCCAGCACTTGGCCGGGCTCAAGGGCTCCCAAGCTCAGCTCCCACCCAGAGAACTTGCAGACCCTGGGCTGCTCTTCTTGGTCCCTGCACGCTCAGCCAGGCTGAGATGGACACTGATGGTTTCTGGGCCAGGCTCTCTGAGCCCAGCCCAGCTCCCTGCAAGCTCTGCCAGCTGCCCTGAGCTCTGGGCAGCACCAAGGGCCTCTCCCCAGTCCAGCCCAGCCGGCTCTGGCCCCACAGCTCTGCTCAGGCCAGGCTGCTCTGGGCACTGCCCCACGGCCTCAGCCCCTGGCAAGGGCACAGCAGCAGCTGCAGCTGCCACAGGACTCAGCCCCAGCATGGGGGAAGGTGCCTGGCCAAGGGAAAGGAGGCTCCCTGGGTGCCCTGCTCTCCTCTGCAGGAGATGCTGAGAGCTCTGCAGCCCCTGCTGCCATCCCATCTGCCCAGGGCAGCACAAGAGCCCCGGCCTTGGGGCCCTCAAGAGCTGTTCCTGCTCCAGGCCCAGGGCCCATCCCAAAGCTGGGGCAGCCACAAAGCTGTGCCCATTTCTGTTCATCCCTGCTCTGATCAGGATGGATCCTAGCACCTTGGAGATTGGTGATGAATTTTATTTTACCGAGGCCTCATATTTCTTATGCTCTTCAGTTCAGAAGTTCAGTGAAAAAAGCTCATTAACATTTGTTCAAAACACCCAAACAAGAACAGCCCATGGGAATATTTCAAATCTTGAATTCTTCTGTGGTTAATTAGACAGATTTCAGAAGTGTATTCAAAGTGAATCTACGATATTGAAAACAATGCAGACAGAATTATTTTGTCCTGTTAAGTTTTATTTTCTGTTTATAGATTGCTATTAGCAATCCCCAGTTGATATTGATCCTCAGCGTCTCCTCATGCAGTCTGAACAGATATGAAAATCAAGACCCTTCATGGCTGACAATCCATCACACTTTATCCCTACCCCCTCCCCATCATTTCCCCTGTCCAACCCCTGGCACTCAGAGCAGCTGAGGAATGGAGTCACATCCAGGGGTGTCCCCAGGGCTCAGGGTTGGGGCCAGGTCAGTGAAATCTCTTTATTGCTGATCTGGACGAGGCCATCAAGGGCACCCTCAGTCAGTTCCCAGGTGAGCCCAAGCTGGGTGGCAGTGTGGCTGTGCTGGAGGGAAGGAAGCTCTGCAGAGGGATCTGGCCAGGCTGGAACCATGGGCCCAGGACAATGGGATGAGGTTCACCAAGGCCAAGGGCCACATCCTGCCCTGGTCTCACAACCACCCCAAATCCCTGGCTATGCCTTGCCCCTGATCCCCACAGCCTGTCCTGTTTCCTTCATCCCTGCATTGCCAGGGACTCTCTGGGACAAGGGAACTCTGCTCTGGGGATGGAGGGAGGTGCAGGAGTGGGAGCCACCATTGGAGTGGGAGCCAAAACTCACCAGTTTGTGTCCTTTGGGGGTCAGGAACTGGTGGGACTCAGAGGCACAGGAAGTTTCTCTTCATGGCCAACAGACCATGGTTGAACAGGATACGATTCAATAGCAATCACGCTCTTCCCTGAGCTATGTGCATCATCCCAGCAGCATCTGAGGAGTCCACCATCCACAAGTGATTTCCATACTAAAATTAACTTTAGAAAAAATGTGGTTTTGCAATAGATAAAAACACAGTGAAGTTCTTGTATCAGGATGCCCATCCTGGACTGGGGGTAAAGCAGCCTGAAAAATTCCTGATTTGCAATGCTGTCAGTGGTGGATGGAGAAAGAGCTCAGGCTGCTTTTGGTGTTGAGGAAATGCTGAAACCAGCCTGACTCATTTCATCTCCTCCTGTTCTGGCTGATCTCCCCTCTTTCCCTTTCCACCCATTGGCTTTTGTCTCCCCCCAGGTCCCCCGGTGAAGAGCCTGGCTCTGTGTTCTCCATCCCCTCCTCGCTGGCACTGCCAGGCTGGGATGAGGAGCCCCTCACCCTTCCCTGCTCTGGGCAGGACATGCCCAGCTCGCTCAGCCTCTGCTCACAGCCCAAGGGCTCCAGCCCCACTTTGGATGCCCTTCCCAGGCCCTGCTCCATCTGCCAGATATCTTTCCTGCCCTGGGGACCCCAAACCAGGCCCCAGTGACCTGGATAATCCGCGTCCTTGATGTCCTGGTCACACAGCCCTGGCCCCTTGTCCCCGTGTCAGGCTCTGGGGGTTGATTTGTGGAACATCTTTGGTGGAGGCTGTGGCTCCAGGTGGACCAGGGGGATACCAGGGGACAGGGACCCTGCTGGGCATGAACAGCTTTGAACTTCTGGGGGGAAACTGTGAGGAGGGGCTGAGGCAGAGTGACCAACCCAGTGCCCTCACTGCCCGTGACATCGCAGCCTGCTCTGTGATGTCATAGCTTTTATTCTGATATCATTAAGGTGAGTCTTTGATGCCACCAACCACTCTGTGAAGTCACGTAGCCCTCCTGTGATGTAACACAGCCACCTCCCTGATGTCACAGCCTGCTCTGTGATGTCATAGTCTTCTCTGTGATGTCAATCCTCCACCCTGTGATGTCAAAGCTGGTTCTGTGATGTCACAGAGACAGTCCATGATGTCACAGCTGCTCGATGACCTTCATAACCCACTTTGTGATGTCATAACCCACTCTGTGACCTCATGTCAACAGATGATAAGTTGTCTACACCAGGTGAGCACACACAGTGCTGGTTCTCCAAAACCCCAGGCCTATGGAAACCACACAATGCCCATTGTGTGAGAAGAGAAACTGAAATTCACCAGCCTCAGTGTCCTGCCAGCTCAGCAAGGGCCACGGGAACATTGAGGTCCCTGAGCGCCAGGGACCACCAGAGAGACCCCCAGGACAGGAGAATGCATGGGTAAAGGGGAGGGGAAATATGTTAATGATTTTGGGGAAATGATTATCAAATGTATGTTTAGTCCAGGACAATCAATGAATAGGTGTGCAAAATACAGAATATAAACAGAAACCTTCCAGCACTCAGCATGCGCAGCTTTGGGAGGAGCTATCCCCCCGTGCATCTGGCCAAATAAAGAATGCTGCTTCTTAATGCTACATTGGGATTATGGATTTTTCTATTTTACTGAATTTTTGGTAAGAGTCCCACTCCCAAGGAAAGCTCTGTCTCCTGCTGGTCACAAACAGAGAAGGGCTGGTGGGAGATGTGGTGGTTGGAGGCTGCCTGGGGCACAGTGGCCATGAAATAATCGAGTTTTCAACATCCTGTGAAAGAAGGAGTGGCATCAACAAAATGTCTACACTGGAATGAGAGAGGGCAGACCTTGGCCTACTTGGGATGCAGATTTGGAGAGTACTCAGTCAGGTACTGATTTTTAAAGAGAAAACAGCCTTTAAAAACAAAGGTGTCCAGGAAAGATGGACACACTTAAAGAAACTAATTATTAAGGGGAAGGAGCAGCCTGTCCCTCTGTGCCAAACGATGAGCAAGCGAGGAAAATGACTGTCCTGGCTGGGCATGGAGCTTTCATGGGAACTCAGCAGAAAAAAGAGGGTGCATCACCATTGGAGAGAAGGTCTGGCAACTCAGGGTGTGGTTTAGAATGTCGTTAGGCCAAGCAGAAAGAAAAGCGGAGGTGTGAAACGTCAGTTAGAGGTTAACCTGAACACTTTGGTGAAAAATAATAAAAAATATTTGTATAAATGAATTAATACCGAAAGGAAGTGTAAGGAGAACCTCTATTCATTGTTGGATGCAGTGGAGAATAGAGTAACTAAAGGTAAGGGAAAGGCTGTGGTACTTGAACCCCTTCTCAGCCTCAATTTTCAACAATAAGTGAAGTTATCTACAGGACAAGTGTTCTCTGAGCTGCAGGATGGGCACAGGGAAAAGAACAGCCCCCCTGTAATCCAGGAGGAAGCAGCTGGGGACCTACTGAGCCACTCAGATGCCCACAGGTGTCTCTGGGAGCAGATGGGATCCATCCCAGGGGGATGAGGGAGCTGGTGGATGAGCTCCCCAAGCTGCTCTCCATCATTGACCATCAGTGCTGGCTCAGCAGGGAGGTCCCAGAGGACTGGAGGTGCCAATGTGAGCCCATACCCAAGAAGGGCCGAAAGGAGGAGCTGGGCAACTCCAGGCCTGTCAGCCTGACCGGGGTGCCCGGCAAGGTTATGGAACAGATCACCTTGAGTGCCATCCCAGGGCACCCCCAGGATGGCCGAGGGATCAGAGCCAGCCAGCGTGGATTTGTGTCTGCATTGATGATCTGCATGAGGGGACTGAGTCCAGCATCAGCAAATTTGCAGATGACATCAAGCTGGGTGTGAGTGTGGAGCTGCTGGAGGGCAGGTGGGCTCTGCAGAGGACCCTGGATAGGGTGGATCCAGGGCCCAAATCCAACACGGTGAGGTTGGGATGCTGCCCTGGGCTGTGCAGCACACTGGGGATGGATCAGCCCCTGCTCTGCTGCTCCTTCCCATCTGCCCCAGGGCCCTTGCAGAGCCCCAGCCATGCTGTTTGCCCCCAGCCTGCCCACGGCCAGCCTGGGGCTGCTCATGGGGCTTTTCTGTGCTGAGCATTGGCCTGGGCGTGTTCTTGAGAGAGCCTGGGCAAGGAGCCCGGAGCCCCCAGGCCCTGGGCTGAGGCGTCAGCGCTGCCCCAGCAGTGCCCATGGCCTGTCCCTGCTGCAGGCCCGGCACTGCCACCCCCAGGGCTGTGCCCGGCCCCGAGAGCACTCAGGCCCGGCACCAACACCAGGGCCACCAGGGCAGCGGGGCAGGGCCATGGCAGCAGCACTGGCAACACCAAGTGCTGCTGCTGCAGAGAACAGCTGCTGGGCCAGCACTGATCTGCCCCCAGCTCTGCACACAGACATTGCCGCTGCAGCTCCGGAGAAAGCAACAAAAGGAAAATCTGTGGTGAAAACTCTCCTGGGAGAGCCTTTATTCTGTCTAAAGCCACTGAGAGAACAGCTCCTCATTGACACAGTCTGAGGCCACAATAAAAGTTGAGAGAAAAAAAATGAGAAATGGCACCAACACTGACCTTTCTTTGTTGTAAATAATAATAAACAAAGAAAGACAGAAAGAAATCGACCACCAAACCCACATAGTATCAAAGATCACTTTTATTACAAGTCATTTGCAGAATTTGGCAACCAGTTTAAAGCTTGTGAAACCATCCAGTCATCAGTCTCCACACTGCAGCCTTGAGCTCCTGGTTCCTCAGGCTGTAGATGAGGGGGTTCAGGGCTGGAGGCACCACCAAGTACAGAACTGACAGGGCCAGATCCAGGGGTAGGGAGGAGATGGAAAGGGGCTTCAGGTAGGCAAAAATGACGGTACTGATAAACAGAGAGACCACGGCCAGGTGAGGGAGGCAGGTGGAAAAGGCTTTGTGCCGTCCCTGCTCAGAGGGGATCCTCAGCACAGCCCTGAAGATCTGCACATAGGAGAAAACAATGAACACAAAACAACCAAAACCTAAACAGGCACTAAAAGCAAGAAGCCCAAGTTCCCTGAGGTAGGATTTGGAGCAGGAGAGCTTGAGGATCTGGGGGATTTCACAGAAGAACTGGCCCAGGGCATTGCCATGGCACAGGGGCAGGGAAAATGTATTGGCTGTGTGCATGAAAGCATAGAGAAAGGCACTGGCCCAGGCAGCTGCTGCCATGTGGGCACAAGCTCTGCTGCCCAGGAGGGTCCCGTAGTGCAGGGGTTTGCAGATGGACACGTAGCGGTCGTAGCACATCACAGTGAGAAGGGAAAGCTCTGCTGAGATGAAGAACATAAAGAAAAGGAGCTGAGAAGCACACCCTGAGTAGGAGATGTCCCTGGTGTCCCAGAGGGAATTGTGCATGGCTTTGGGGACAGTGGTGCAGATGGAGCCCAGGTCACTGAAGGCCAGGTTGAGCAGGAAGAAGAACATGGGTATGTGCAGGTGGTGGCTGCAGGCTACAGCGCTGATGATGAGGCCGTTGGCCAGGAGGGCAGCCAGGGAGATGCCCAGCAAGAGGCAGAAGTGCAGGAGCTGCAGCTGCCGCGTGTCTGCCAGTGCCAGCAGGAGGAAGTGTCTGATGGAGCTGCTGTTGGACATTCCTTCACTCTGGGCATGGTGGACTGTTGAAACAAGACATTTACAATTCAGGATGAATTTGCTTGAGTCAATCCTTTTGTATTTTGTTGCACATTCACTAAAAATTACTTTTCTGTCTTTGGGGAAATTTCACTTAGTTTTAGGGGGTTTTTTTCAAAGTTTGGGGTTGTGCTGCTGAGTTACTGCCTGATCTTCAGCATTACTCTCATCCTGAACACATTGGAGCCCAGAGGGAAAACAGGGTTCCCTGTGCCCCAGTGCAGTCAGACCTGCTGGTTTCACACAGGTGCCCTTTGATCAGTATACCACCCTCTAGTGTGCAGTCAGACCTGCTGGTGTCACACAGGTGACCTGTGATCAGTATACCTCCCTCTAGATCAGCATGATTGCACTTCAAACATCCTAGAGAAAAAAGTGGACAGTTGAAGGTTCCAGATTCATTGTCAATATCTCTAAATTTTTCTCTTTTCTTCTGGAGCTGGACAGGGAGGGATACGAAGGTTCGGTCTAGCTCTTTGCATCCTGGAGTTGTGCCTATGGGGAGAGGTTTCTCTCTGTCCAAGCCCTGTCCCTGCCTGTGCTGCTGAAGCCCAGCCCAGCCCTGGGGACTCAGCTCTGCCCTGCAGACCCCTCGCAGCACAGGGCACTGCCCAGGGGCATCTCCCTGGCACCAGGGCCTTAAGGGCAGGCCAGACAAACAGAGATGCTGCAAGCCAAGGTGCTGCTGCTGCTGTCTGTAGGGAGAGGAGGCTGAGGAGGCACTTTCTGAGGGAGATCTGAGGCCCATCTGCTGATGCCCAGGGTGACAGTGCAGGAGTGTCAGTGACACAGCCAAAGATGACAGCCCCTTTCCCTTCCCTTGAGGAGAAAGCTGAGAGCAGCCCTGGCCATGCAGCACCATCTCCAAAGCAGGAGGAATCTGCCCTGATGGGGGTGGCTCCTTCCACCTCCAACTTCTCCCCTGCCGCGTCCATGGGGAGCTGCCAGGCAGGCTGAGAGCTGCCCCTGGCAGGTGGCACATGCCCTGGGCTGGCCAAGAGCCCTGAGGGCTGCAGGAGCTGCTCTGCAGGACAGCCCTGGGCAGCCCTGGCTGCAGCCCCAGCTTCACCCCCTGCAGCCGTCCCTGGCAGCAGGAGCCGTCCTGCCCTGTCCCTCTGACGGTGCCCAGGGCAGCCCCGCTCTGCAGCACATCCTCCTCCTCCTCCTGCTCCTGTGTCACAGAGAAACTGGGAGAGTCCTCCTGACACATCCCCCAGGCTGTGGGGTTTGCTGGCTTCAGGAGATCCCTCCAGGAGCACAGGGGACATTGCCCTGCACCCACACACTCACCATGCACAGGGCTGTGAAGATCCTTCCCCAAGTGAAGTCTCAGCTCTATGTCTTTCCAATCCTGATTGCCTTCAGCCTGTCTCTGCCTGACTCCTGTCCCCTCAGTGCCTGCAGGCAGAGCCCTCAGCCCTTCTGGGCTGGGAGAGGAGCTGGTCCTGGCAAGAGCTATTCCTTTGAAGCTCAGCAGCACAGACACAGCACAAGGACTTTAATGAGCCTCTTGGGGATTTGGTGTTGTTTACATCACACTCAGTCCCTAAGAGGGTGTTCAGAAAACTTCTCAACAACTCAAAATTAAATTGAAACTCTGAACTTTCCTGAAGTTTTAATGGGTTCCACTGAGGGAGACGACTGAGAAAGTGTCCCTAGGTTCCAGTTAGAGCAGAACACTGGAGGCAGTGGTGACAGCTGGGGACAAACAAGGAAAAGGTGTCTCTGGTGCTGAGCAAAGCTGGATGTGTTTGAGGAATGCCAAGGGCCAAGGCCTGAGCCCCAGCCCCTGGCCAGGCAGATGCTGTCCCTCCCTCCTTGCTCAGGGCTCTTGCCGGGATGGGCACTGGCATGTGGGGATGTGCAATGGCAAGGGCAGGAGCATGGGGCGGCCCCTGCCAGGCTGCTGAGCAGGGACAAGGAGGCAATGAGGCCCCAGGCCTGCAAGGGTCACTTGTCTCCTGCTCCTGCCTCAGGCCCAGGAACAGCAGCCATGGCCAAAGTGCTACCCAGGGTGGCTCTGTCAGGGCTGTCTTGCAGCTGCTGCACATGCCTGTGCCCTGTGCAGCCCAGGCTGTGCCACGGTGTCCCTGCCCACCACCTGTTATAAATGAGAAGCTTGACTAGGCCAATATTCCATCAGCAATCAATTTATTATTTAATACGGTAAAGTATGAGCAATACAACGCTGGGTACAGTGGGGAAATTTTCCCTCCATCTGCACAGTAAGTTGAGGCTTTCAGGTATTTATAGGGGTACACATAAACATTCTCAGCTGTTTCTATTTCCAATTTTTACTCATCAGCAGATTCTATTCCAAATTTTTATGTCACATTTCCATACAGTATTGTGATTTAGTTTTTCTCAGGATGTATCTGAAAAGGTGTACCCCCAGATGGACCACCACCACCAGGTGGTGGTCCAGTTTCTGAAAGAAGAAAGTTGCATTCCATTTGGTGGAGTTCAGCTCCCCAGATGTGTGTCCACCTTTTAATTGCAGAGACTATAAATCTAATAACAGTGATGTCCAGCTTTCCTTGGTTGAAACTATAAATCTTTGAGATGATGTTCATCTTCCTTTCTCAAGCTGTTATTCTGTGCTTTATTAAGGTGTGCGATAAGCATATTTCCTTTTTATATATTCCAAAGCTATAGTTTCAAGGATAGAAACAATAGTCTAAAATTATAGTTCAAAAGGTTAATATTGCAGAACTCTTTAAGGCTTAACTACAAGCAAAGAGCAACTTCTTTCACGCTTTAATTCAATTGCTCCTCAGTCAACCAAGGTTATTGCAAAAAAAGGTTCAAAGGCCTTCTTCCATGTTTTACTTTCCTCTGTTATTATTAGAATTCGCAACTGTCCCATTGTTGGTCTCCATATTGCAATCACAAATACACACATTGCCTGTATGTACCTGACATGAAACACAGCTTTGTATCTCACAGCCCTCCCCCTACTTGTATAAATTTTCATTTATCTTAGTCATTTGTGTCTGAGTTCAAATCTGGCCAAAACTTTGGGAGATTTTCCTTTTTTGTCTTCTTTCCTTAATCTCATTACTTTGGATATCTTGGCTGTTGTCTCAAGTTTGCCAACCTCTCCTGTAGCCAATTCCAGGTCTGCCACAGCAACCTGCATGCTTTGAATAACTGAGTGGATTAGTCAGATAAAACATGGAAAAAGGCAAGGTAGAAACAATAACCCAGCTAATGAACATAATATCATGAACCCTATTTTCTTCAACCAAGTTCCCCCTCCAAGAATGTAGTCCCACCATGAGGCTTGAAGGATGGAATCCCATTTTTTGACTGGGTCACGAGGCACCCTTTTGATCTCTGCTGCTAAACCTCTGATGGTTTCTCCATAATCGTCAATCTCAATGCAGCTTTCTGAATGATTGAATTTTCCACACACACCCCCTTCTTCGGCCAGCAAATAGTCTAATGCTATTCGATTCTGATACACAAAAGCCCGCACCTGAGTGTGCTGCCGGCTTAACAAGTCCAGGGCCTCCGAGGAGTGATTCTACCACTGTCTGTAGTCTAATCAATTGGTTCAGTAGGTAAACCAAGGTCATATATCCCCAGCTTCCATCTTGAGCCCAAGTGGCTGACCCATGATAATCTATTATTCTTTCTGCTAGCCACTCTTCTTCTCCCCATTTTTGGCCCACTCCTGCCCTTGGAAACTCAAGTTTTAATTATCTTTTTTCTCTGTTTATGTTTTCATATAAGGGTACTCCTAACAGGTTACTCTTGGACTTTGGTGTCAAAGAAGGAGGGTTGTATAATCCCTGATGTACAGGATCCTTTCCATCTACGGGCAGTTCACTGTAAGCTTTTTGCCCACAAATCCAATATATACTCTTTGGGGCTTTCTATGGTCATTTACAGCCTCAGGTTTTCCCCAGTACATTCTTAGGGTCTCCAGGGATTGGTAAGGGTTAGCTACAGGACTTTTAAGCAAGCACAACTTCCTTTTGTTGTTCCATTCACAATCATTCTCTTTATTTAGGCTCCAGTATCCAGCAGGAGGTGTTGGCTGCCAAGTTCTAATGTTATTGTTTGAATTTACTGCTAAAGTAGATGTACAGTGAGTATACCCTACCACTTCAGTATATTTTCTCCCCTCTGCTGATGCAAACTGTCTCAATTATTCGATGATTTAAATCCATCTTTCAGGCCATTTCAATCTTTTGGAAATTTGAGTATGGTTCCATTTTAGAAATTGCTCTGGAGCTAGATTCTTACCTCTCTATTGCCATTTTTCAGCTGATTTCAATCCCCCACAAATCCAACAGTTGGCTAACTCTAATTCTGTGGCGATTTCTTGCATTAGATCTACAAAAAGGTTCCTATTTTAAATCAGAAAATCCCAATCACTATACTGCTGTTCTAACTCTTTGTTTTGTTCACCTAATTTCTTTAGCCTTTCTTGTTCTACTCTTTTCTTTTTTGCTTCTGATTCTTGCTTTTGTAATTTTTGAGTCATGTGTTTTATTTTACTCTCTGAGTCTCTTCCTTCTCTGTCCTTTGCTAAGCAAAAGAATTTGGCATATCGCAGACAAATTTGTTCATCATCATCTTTGAGAAGGTTGATTAACACAGGCCCATCCTTGGGAGAAACCTTCAGTCTGTGTTTTAAATTTGCTCCAACCCAGTATAATTTGCCACCCATAGTGCACATTTTTAATTGGTTATGGTCATAGCCACTCTTCACTAACATGGGAATGTGCCATGAAAATTGATTCCATTTTTCCCTCGATCCAGACAGTGTGATTGCATTTGTCACAGACAGCCGGAGCAATAGGCTCTGATCCTGTAGCTCGCTCGTGGATTATGTGGAGTTCAGGAGTGAGGCTATTAAGGCCTATTGCCTGGGATGCAATGATCAATACAGTGAAAATAATCCTCAGGGGGTTTAACTCTCTGCCTCTCTCAAGGCGTCTTGGGCTGCATCCAAGGCCTGAGATGTAGATCTTCTCGGTAGCAAAATTTATACCTTGGGATTTAGTCACTGATATCTTTTGTTTCACTTTTGCCTTTCACCTCATGAGCCTTCAGATCTCTTTTGTGGTTGTGGCTTGATTCTTTTTAATTTAGGCCAATTGGCCCCTGAGTTTGGGGGATGTGCGACTACAATAGTGTTGGTGTATGTGCCTCCCCCTCTTCCAGCGATACTTGGCTTCCTGCCACTCTTTTGCTTTAATTTCATATTCATCATTTATCCAATTGCCCTTGTCACACTGTTTTATCTAATTTGGCCTTTGGTACTTCCTGCAAATCAATTCCTGCTCTTGTTCTGTATACCCAAGTTCTCCACCAATCTTTATCACCCGTTTTAATATATCCTTTCCTACTGCAGCCCACAAAGTTTTGAAAGTTTCTTTCTTTATTTCTTTCATACAGTTATCGCAGAGAGCATTAGGGATCTGTCCTCTTGGAAGGTTTGTATACCAATATTCTTCACACTCTATACACTTAAAACAACCCCATGGATAACACAGTTTGGAGTAGTACATTCTACCTCTCGTGAGTACAATTGGTTTTGCAGCTTAAGGCAGGAGCGTTTTCGTAACATACATCAGTCTCTTTATAACTTGATTTTCAGTTCTCCAGGTGTAGATGCAATTCTCCACTGAGATTCAGCAGGCGTCTCTGCCAGTGGTTCCGTCTCTGTCTGTGGTTCTGCTGGTTCTTTGATCCATGAAACGTGGGTCCAGCCTTTTTTCGCAGTTCGGACAGCTGTATCAATGGTCAGCAGAATTAAAGATGGACCTTCCCACCCAGGAGAAAAACTTTCTTCATTCCAGCTTTTAATCAGCACCCAGTAACCCGGTTTTATTTGGTATATGCTAAATCCAAGAGGGGCTGATTGAGCAATTACCCCTTTCTCCCTTAGTTCTAGGACATGTCCCATCTTCTGGATGTATTTTTGAATAGTCATATCAGCTACAACTACTGATGTTTGGGCTACTTCCTGGGAATAAGGCATTCCATAAAGCATCTCATATGCAGAAAGTCCCCTATATGCATTTGGAAGCGTCCTTATATTAAGTAATCCTAAAGGTAAACATTTTACCCATGACATTTGGGTTTCAATCATCCATTTTTTTAATTGCTGTTTTATAGTTTGGTTCATTCTTTCCACCCCTGGCTATGGGGGTGCCAAGGGGTGTGATATTCCCAGGAAATACCCATGGCTTGTGTTACTCCCTTTATGATGCTGGAAGTAAAGTGGGAGCCCTGATCAGAATCAATAGCCCTGATAACCCCAAATCGGGGAATAATTTATTCCAACAATATTTTAACTACAAACTGCGCTGTGGCTCAGGCAGCCAGGTAGGCCTCAATCCAATGAGTTAGTTGATCTACTAATACTAAAAAGTATTTCCATCTGCTCACCCTTGGTAATTCAGTATAATCCACCTGAACCCTTTCAAATGGTCGGTAGGCTACTTTTCTACTGCTGGTTGAAGCTTGTCTCATTACCTTTTTGTTAACTTTTTGACAAGTCAAACACCCCTGTGTTATTTGTTTTTCTAGCTCAAAAATTCCAATACATCCATAATATTTTAAAAAATGATCACATAAGGGTCTTGTTCCCCAATGAGTACATTGGTGTAACTGGCTTAGAATCCTTCTAGCGTAAGCCTTAGGTAAAATCTCTCTCCCATCTGGTTGTACCCATTTTCCCAACTCTTTCTTAGCTTTTAATCTTTTTATAGATTTCTCCTCTTGAGTACTATAGCTTTTTGGCAGCTCCTCTTGAATTTCCACTATAGTGTTCAGTTGGATAGATTCTTTTAATTTACATGCTCTCTCCTTTGCAGCTTGGTCATCTGTGTTGTTTCCTCTCACTAAGCAGCTTGACCCTCGTTGATGACCTCTTACATGTAATACAGCTCTTCTCTTAGGTCTTTTCAGGGCTGCAAGGACTCTGATTATTAACTCCTGATGGATCACTTTCTTCCCTTGAGTGTTTATCAAACCTCTTTCCATCCAGATTTTTCCAAATGTGTGTACAATTCCAAAAGCATATTTTGAGTCTGTGTAAATAGTCCCCACCTCATCTTTTAAAAGTTCCAAAGCTCAGCATAAAGCAAATAATTCACAAGCATGACTGACCAGCTAGAACTTATTTTTCCTCTTTCTTTGCAGACATATTTTCTCCTTCTACAATAGTGTATCCTGAATCTCTTTTCCATTCTATCACCCTTGACGAGCCATCGATAAAATACTTTTCCCCACTAGATAGCTCCATC
>NW_026992723.1:0-35766 GCF_028769735.1 Zonotrichia leucophrys gambelii
CCAGCCGGCCACTCCCAGCCACAGGCCCCCGAACACAAACTACGGCCCTTTTCCCTGGCAAACAAAACTTACCCACCCCGCTTCTGGCTGGCAGATTGCAGGAGCCACTTGCCTCTATCATACCAGCCAGACTCGACACTGGTGCCACCTTTCATCTGGGAACCATCCTGCGTATCGTGGATTTTCATGAGCCAGCCGGCCACTCCAAGCCACAGGCCCCCGAACACAAATCATGGCCCTTTTCCCTGGCAAACAAAACTCACCCACCGCACTTCTGGCTGGCAGATTGCAGGAGCCACTTTGTACTATAAAACCATTCGGAATTGGCATTTCTGCCGCATTTCATCTGGGAACCATCCTGCGTATCGTGGATTTTCAGGAGCCAGCCGGCCACTCCCAGCCAAAAGTCCCCAAAAACAATCTACGGCCCTTTTCCCTGGAAGTAAAACTGACCTGCCCATCATCTGGCTGGCACATTGCAGCAGCCACTTGGTAATATCAAACCAGCCCGACTTGGCACTGGTGCCACCTTTCATCTGGGAACCATCCTGTGTATCGTGGATTTTCAGGAGCCAGCCGGCCACTCCCAGCCACAGGCCCCCGAACACAAACCACGGCCCTTTTCCCTGGAAGTAAAACTGACCTACCCATCATCTGGCTGGCAGATTGCACGAGCCACTTGCCTCTATCAATCCAGCCCGACTCGGCACTGGTGCCACCTTTCATCTGTTAACCATCCTGCGTATCGTGGATTTTCAGGAGCCAGCCGGCCACTCCCAGCCACAGGACCCTAAACACAAACTACGGCCCCTCTCCCCGGAATTAAAACTGACCTGCCCATCTTCTGGCTGGCAGATTGCAGGAACCACTTGGCTCTCTCAGACCAGCCCGACTCGGCACTGGTGCCACCTTTCATCTGGGAACCATCCTGCGTATCGTGGATTTTCAGGAGCCAGCCGGCCACACCCAGACACAGGTCCCCAAACAAATACTACGGCCCCTTTCCCTGAAAGTAAAACTGACCTGCCCGTCATCTGGCTGGCAGATTGCAGGAGCCACTTGCCTCTATCAAACCAGCCCGACTTGGCACTGGTGCCACCTTTCATCTGGGAACCATCCTGCGTATCGTGGATTTTCAGGAGCCAGCCGACCAGTCCCAGCCACAGGCCTCGTAACACAAACCATGGCACTTTTCCCTGGCAAAGAAAACTCACCCACCCCACTTCTGGCTGGCAGATTGCAGGAGCCACTTCCACTGAATCAAACCAGCCCGACTCGGCACTGGTGCCACCATTCATCTGGGAACCATTCAGCGTATTGTGGATTTTCAGGAGCCAGCCGGCCATTCCCATCCTCAAGTCCCCAAAAACAATATACGGCCCTTTTCCCTGGAACTAAAACTGACCTGCCCATCTTCTGGCTGGCAGATTGCAGGAGCCACTTTGTACTATCAAACCACTCGGACTTGGCATTTCTGCCGCCTTTCATCTGGGAACCATCCTGCGTATCGTGGATTTTCAGGAGCCAGCCGGCCACTCCCAGCCACAGGCCCCCAAACACAAACCACGGCCCTTTTCCCTGGCAAACAAAACTCACCCACCCCACTTCTGGCTGGCAGATTGCAGGAGCCACTTGGCCCCTGAATCAAACCAGCCTGACTCGGCACTGGTGCCACCTTTCATCTGGGAACCATCCTGCGTATTGTGGATTTTCAGGAGCCAGCCGGCCACTCCCAGCCACAGGTCCCCAAACAAATACTACGGCCCTTTTCCGTGGATATAAAACTGAGCTGCCCGTCATCTGGCAGGCAGATTGCAGGAGCCACTTGACTCTATCAATCCAGCCCGACTCGGCACTGGTGCCACCTTTCATCTGGGAACCATCCTGCGTATCGTGGATTTTCAGGAGCCAGCCGGCCACTCCCAGCCACAGGCCCCCGAACACAAACCACGGCCCTTTTCCCTGGCAATCAAAACTTACCCACCCCGCTTCTGGCTGGCAGATTGCAGGAGCCACTTGCCTCTATCATACCAGCCAGACTCGACACTGGTACCACCTTTCATCTGGGAACCATCCTGCATAATGTGGATTTTCAGGAGCCAGCCGGCCACTCCCAGCCACAGGTCCCCAAACAAATTCTACGGCCCTTTTCCCTGGAAGTAGAACTGACCTGCCCATCTTCTGGCTGGCACATTGCAGGAGCCACTTTTTACTATCAAACCACTCGGACTTGGCACTTCTGCCGCCTTTCATCTGGGAACCATCCTGCGTATAGTGGATTTTCAGGAGCCAGCCGGACACTCCCAGCCACAGGCCCCCAAACACAAATTACGGCCCTTTTCCCGGGAAGTAAAACTGACCTGCCCATCATCTCTCTGGCAGATTGCAGGAGCCACTTGCCTCTATCAAACCAGCCCGACTTGGCACTGGTGCCACTTTTCATCTGGGAACCATCCTGCGTACCGTGGATTTTCAGGAGCCAGCCGGCCACTCCCAGCCACAGGCCCCCGAACACAAACCACGGCCCTTTTCCCTGGCAAAGAAAACTCACCCGCCCCGCTTCTGGCTGGCAGATTGCAGGAGCCACTTCCCCATATCAAACCAGCCCGACTCAGCACTGGTGCCAGCTTTCATCTGGGAACCATCCTGCGTATCGTGGATTTTCAGGAGCCAGCCGGCCACACCCAGACACAGGTCCCTAAACAAATACTACAGCCCTTTTCCCTGAAAGTAAAACTGACCAGCCCATCTTCTGGCTGGCAGATTGCAGGAGCCACTTGCCTCTATCAAACCAGCCCGACTTGGCACTGGTGCCACCTTTCATCTGCGAACCATCCTGCGTATCGTGGATTTTCAGGAGCCAGCCGGCCACTCCCAGCCACAAGTCCCCAAATAAAATCTACGGCCCTTTTCCCTGGAAGTAAAGCTGACCTGCCCGTCATCTGGCTGGCAGATTGCAGGAACCACTTGCCTCTATCAATCCAGCCCGACTCCACACTGGTGCCACCTTTCATCTGCGAACCATCCTGCGTATCGTGGATTTTCAGGAGCCAGCCGCGCACTCCCAGCCACAGGCCCCCGAAGACAAACCACGGCCCTTTTCCCTGGCAAAGAAAACTCACCCACCCCACTTCTGGCTGGCAGATTGCAGGAGCCACTTCCCTCTATCAATCCAGCCCGGCTCGGCACTGGTGCCACCTTTCATCTGGGAACCATCCTGCGTATCGTGGATTTTCAGGAGCCAGCCGGCCACTCCCAGCCACAGGCCCCCGAACACAAACTACGGCCCTTTTCCCTGCCAAACAAAACTTACCCACCCCGCTTCTGGCTGGCAGATTGCAGGAGCCACTTGCCTCTATCATACCAGCCAGACTCGACACTGGTACCACCTTTCATCTGGGAACCATCCTGCGTATTGTGGATTTTCAGGAGCCAGCCGGCCACTCCCAGCCACAGGTCCCCAAACAAATACTACGGCCCTTTTCCCTGGAAGTAGAACTGACCTGCCCATCTTCTGGCTGGCACATTGCAGGACCCACTTGCCTCTATCAAACCAGCCCGACATGGCACTGGTGCCACCTTGGGTCTGGGAGCCATCCAGAGTATTGTGGATTTTCAGGAGCCAGCCGGCCACTCCCAGCCACAAGTCCCCAAAAACAATCTACGGCCCTTTTCCCTGGAAGTAAAACTGACCTGCCCATCATCTGGCTGGCACATTGCAGCAGCCACTTGGTAATATCAAACCAGCCCGACTTGGCACTGGTGCCACCTTTCATCTGGGAACCATCCTGTGTATCGTGGATTTTCAGGAGCCAGCCGGCCACTCCCAACCACAGGCCCCCGAACAAAAACCACGGCCCTTTTCCCTGGGAAACCAAATTAACCCGCCCCGCTTCTGACCGGCAGATTGCAGGAACCACTTGCCTCTATCAAACCAGCCCGACTGGGCACTGGTGCCACCTTTCATCTGGGAACCATCCTGCGTATCGTGGATTTTCATGAGCCAGCCGGCCACTCCAAGCCACAGGCCCCGAACACAAATCATGGCCCTTTTCCCTGGCAAACAAAGCTCACCACCGCACTTCTGGCTGGCAGATTGCAGGAGCCACTTTGTACTATAAAACCATTCGGAATTGGCATTTCTGCCGCATTTCATCTGGGAACCATCCTGCGTATCGTGGATTTTCAGGAGCCAGCCGGCCACTCCCAGCCAAAGTCCCCAAAAACAATCTACGGCCCTTTTCCCTGGAAGTAAAACTGACCTGCCCATCATCTGGCTGGCACATTGCAGCAGCCACTTGGTAATATCAACCAGCCCGACTTGGCACTGGTGCCACCTTTCATCTGGGAACCATCCTGTGTATCGTGGATTTTCAGGAGCCAGCCGGCCACTCCCAACCACAGGCCCCCGAACACAAACCACGGCCCTTTTCCCTGGAAGTAAAACTGACCTGCCCATCATCTGGCTGGCAGATTGCACGAGCCACTTGCCTCTATCAATCCAGCCCGACTCGGCACTGGTGCCACCTTTCATCTGTTAACCATCCTGCGTATCGTGGATTTTCAGGAGCCAGCCGGCCACTCCCAGCCACAGGACCTAAAACACAAACTACGGCCCCTCTCCCCGGAATTAAAACTGACCTGCCCATCTTCTGGCTGGCAGATTGCAGGAACCACTTGGCTCTCTCAGACCAGCCCGACTCGGCACTGGTGCCACCTTTCATCTGGGAACCATCCTGCGTATCGTGGATTTTCAGGAGCCAGCCGGCCACACCCAGACACAGGTCCCCAAACAAATACTAGGGCCCCTTTCCCTGAAAGTAAAACTGACCTGCCCGTCATCTGGCTGGCAGATTGCAGGAGCCACTTGCCTCTATCAAACCAGCCCGACTTGGCACTGGCGCCACCTTTCATCTGGGAACCATCCTGCGTATCGTGGATTTTCAGGAGCCAGCCGACCACTCCCAGCCACAGGCCTCGTAACACAAACCATGGCACTTTTCCCTGGCAAAGAAAACTCACCCACCCGCTTCTGGCTGGCAGATTGCAGGAGCCACTTCCACTGAATCAAACCAGCCCGACTCGGCACTGGTGCCACCTTTCATCTGGGAACCATTCAGCGTATTGTGGATTTTCAGGAGCCAACGGCCATTCCCATCCTCAAGTCCCCAAAAAAAAATACGGCCCTTTTCCCTGGAACTAAAACTGACCTGCCCATCATCTGGCTGGCACATTGCAGCAGCCACTTGGTAATATCAAACGTGCCTATCTTGGCACTGGTGCCACCTTTCATCTGGGAACCATCCTGCGTATCGTGGATTTTCAGGAGCCAGCCGGCCACTCCCAGCCACAGGCCCCGAACAATAACCACGGCCCTTTTCCCTGGCAATCAAAACTTACCCACCCCGCTTCTGGCTGGCAGATTGCAGGAGCCACTTGCCTCTATCATACCAGCCAGACTCGACACTGGTACCACCTTTCATCTGGGAACCATCCTGCATAATGTGGATTTTCAGGAGCCAGCCGGCCACTCCCAGCCACAGGTCCCCAAACAAATTCTACGGCCCTTTTCCCTGGATGTAGAACTGACCTGCCCATCTTCTGGCTGGCACATTGCAGGAGCCACTTTTTACTATCAAACCACTCGGACTTGGCACTTCTGCCGCCTTTCATCTGGGAACCATCCTGCGTATAGTGGATTTTCAGGAGCCAGCCGGACACTCCCAGCCACAGGCCCCCAAACACAAACTACGGCCCTTTTCCCGGGAAGTAAAACTGACCTGCCCATCATCTGTCTGGCAGATTGCAGGAGCCACTTGCCTCTATCAAACCAGCCCGACTTGGCACTGGTGCCACTTTTCATCTGGGAACCATCCTGCGTATCGTGGATTTTCAGGAGCCAGCCGGCCACTCCCAGCCACAGGCCCCCGAACACAAACCACGGCCCTTTTCCCTGGCAAAGAAAACTCACCCGCCCCGCTTCTGGCTGGCAGATTGCAGGAGCCACTTCCCCATATCAAACGAGCCCGACTCGGCACTGGTGCCACCTTTCATCTGGGAACCATCCTGCGTATCGTGGATTTTCAGGAGCCAGCCGGCCACACCCAGACACAGGTCCCCAAACAAATACTACAGCCCTTTTCCCTGAAAGTAAAACTGACCAGCCCATCTTCTGGCTGGCAGATTGCAGGAGCCACATGCCTCTATCAAACCAGCCCGACTTGGCACTGGTTCCACCTTTCATCTGGGAACCATCCTGTGTATCGTGGATTTTCAGGAGCCAGCCGGCCACTCCCAGCCACAAGTGCCCAAATACAATCTACGGCCCTTTTCCCTGGAAGTAAAGCTGACCTGCCCGTCATCTGGCTGGCAGATTGCAGGAACCACTTGCCTCTATCAATCCAGCCCGACTCCACACTGGTGCCACCTTTCATCTGGGAACCATCCTGCGTATCGTGGATTTTCAGGAGCCAGCCGCGCACTCCCAGCCACAGGCCCCCGAACACAAACCACGGCCCATTTCCCTGGCAAAGAAAACTCACCCAACCCACTTCTGGCTGGCAGATTGCAGGACCACTTCCCTCTATAATCCAGCCGGCTCGGCACTGGTGCCACCTTTCATCTGGGAACCATCCTGCGTATCGTGGATTTTCAGGAGCCAGCCGGCCACTCCCAGCCACAGTTCCCCAAACAAATACTACGGCCCTTTTCCCTGGAATTAAAACTGACATGCCCATCATCTGGCTGGCAGATTGCAGGACCCACTTGCCTCTATCAAACCAGCCCGACATGGCACTGGTGCCACCATGGGTCTGGGAGCCATCCAGAGTATTGTGGATTTTCAGGAGCCAGCCGGCCACTCCCAGCCACAAGTCCCCAAAAAAAATCTACGGCCCTTTTCCCTGGAAGTAAAACTGACCTGCCCATCATCTGGCTGGCACATTGCAGCAGCCACTTGGTAATATCAAACCAGCCCGACTCGGCACTGGTGTCACCTTTCATCTGGGAACCATCCTGCGTATCGTGGATTTTCAGGAGCCAGCCGGCCACTCCAAGCCACAGGCCCCCGAACACAAATCATGGCCCTTTTCCCTGGCAAACAAAACTCACCCACCGCACTTCTGGCTGGCAGATTGCAGGAGCCACTTTGTACTATCAAACCATTCGGACTTGACACTTCTGCCGCCTTTCATCTGGGAACCATCCTGCGTATCGTGGATTTTCAGGAGCCAGCCGGCCACTCCCAGCCACAGGCCCCCGAACACAAACCACGGCCCTTTTCCCTGGAAGTAAAACTGACCTGCCCATTATCTGGCTGGCAGATTGCAGGAGCCACTTGCCTCTATCAATCCAGCCCGACTCGGCACTGGTGCCACCTTTCATCTGTTAACCATCCTGCGTATCGTGGATTTTCAGGAGCCAGCCGGCCACATCCCAGCCACAGGACCCCAAACAAAACTACGGCCCCTCTCCCGGAATAAAACTGACCTGCCCATCTTCTGGCTGGCAGATTGCAGGAACCACTTGGCTCTCTCAGACCAGCCCGACTCGGCACTGGTGCCACCTTTCATCTGGGAACCATCCTGCGTATCGTGGATTTTCAGGAGCCAGCCGGCCATACCCAGACACAGGTCCCCAAACAAATACTACGGCCCCTTTCCCAGAAAGTAAAACTGACCTGCCCGTCATCTGGCTGGCAGATTGCAGGAGCCACTTGCCTCTATCAAACCAGCCCGACTCGGCACTGGTGCCACCTTTCATCTGGGAACCATCCTGCGTATCGTGGATTTTCAGGAGCCAGCCGACCACTCCCAGCCACAGGCCTCGGAACACAAACCATGGCCCTTTTCCCTGGCAAAGAAAACTCACCCACCCCACTTCTGGCTGGCAGATTGCAGGAGCCACTTCCACTGAATCAAACCAGCCCGACTCGGCACTGGTGCCACCTTTCATCTGGGAACCATTCAGCGTATTGTGGATTTTCAGGAGCCAGCCGGCCATTCCCATCCTCAAGTCCCCAAAAACAATATACGGCCCTTTTCCCTGGAACTAAAACTGACCTGCCCATCATCTGGCTGGCACATTGCAGCAGCCACTTGGTAATATCAAACGTGCCCATCTTGGCACTGGTGCCACCTTTCATCTGGGAACCATCCTGCGTATCGTGGATTTTCAGGAGCCAGCCGGCCACTCCCAGCCACAGGCCCCGAACACAAACCACGGCCCTTTTCCCTGACAAACAAAACTTACCCACCCCGCTTCTGGCTGGCAGATTGCAGGAGCCACTTGCCTCTATCATACCAGCCAGACTCGACACTGGTACCACCTTTCATCTGGGAACCATCCTGCATAATGTGGATTTTCAGGAGCCAGCCGGCCACTCCCAGCCACAGGTCCCAAACAAATACTACGGCCCTTTTCCCTGGAAGTAAAACTGACCAGCCCATCTTCTGGCTGGCAGATTGCAGGAGCCACTTGCCTCTATCAAACCAGCCCGACTTGGCACTGGTGCCACCTTTCATCTGCGAACCATCCTGTTTATCGTGGATTTTCAGGAGCCAGCCGGCCACTCCCAGCCACAAGTCCCCAAATACAATCTACGGCCTTTTTCCCTGGAAGTAAAGATGACCTGCCCGTCATCTGGCTGGCAGATTGCAGGAACCACTTGCCTCTATCAGTCCAGCCCCACTCCACACTGGTGCCACCTTTCATCTGGGAACCATCCTGCGTATCGTTGATTTTCAGGAGCAGCCGCGCACTCCCAGCCACAGGCCCCCGAACACAAACCATGGCCCTTTTCCCTGGCAAAGAAAACTCACCCACCCCACTTCTGGCTGGCAGATTGCAGGAGCCACTTCCCTCTATCAATCCAGCCCGGCTCGGCACTGGTGCCACCTTTCATCTGGGAACCATCGTGCGTATCGTGGATTTTCAGGAGCCAGCCGGCCACTCCCAGCCACAGGTCCCCAAACAAACACTACGGCCCTTTTCCCTGGAATTAAAACTGACCTGCCCATCATCTGGCTGGCAGATTGCAAGACCACTTGCTTCATATCCAACCAGCCCGACATGGCACTGGTGCCACCTTGGCTGGGAGCCATCCAGAGTATTGTGGATTTTCAGGAGCCAGCCGGCCACTCCCAGCCACAAGTCCCCAAAAAATACTACGGCCCTTTTCCCTGGAAGTAAAACTGACCTGCCCATCATCTGCTGGCACATTGCAGCAGCCACTTGTAATATCAACTGCCCACTTGGCACTGGTGCCACCTTTCATCTGGGAACCATCCTGCGTATCTTGGATTTTCAGGAGCCAGCCGGCCACTCCCAGCCACAGCCCCCGAACACAACCATGGCGCCTTTTCCCTGGAAGCAAAACTGACCTGCCCGTCATCTGGCTGGCAGATTGGAGAGCCACTTGCCTCTATCAATCCAGCCCGACTCGGCACTGGTGCCACCTTTCATCTGGGAACCATCCTGCGTATCGTGGATTTTCAGGAGCCAGCCGGCCACTCCCAGCCACAGGCCCCCAACACAAACCACGGCCCTTTTCCCTGGCAATCAAAACTTACCCCCCGCTCTGGCTGGCAGATTGCAGGAGCCACTTGCCTCTATCATACCAGCCAGACTCGACACTGGTACCACCTTTCATCTGGGAACCATCCTGCATAATGTGGATTTTCAGGAGCCACCCGGCCACTCCCAGCCACAGGTCCCCAAACAAAAACTACGGCCCTTTTCCCTGGAAGTAGAACTGACCTGCCCATCTTCTGGCTGGCACATTGCTGGAGCCACTTTTTACTATCAAACCACTCGGACTTGGCACTTCTGCCGCCTTTCATCTGGGAACCATCCTGCGTATCGTGGATTTTCAGGAGCCAGCCGGACACTCCCAGCCACAGGCCCCCAAACACAAACTATGGCCCTTTTCCCGGGAAGTAAAACTGACCTGCCCATCATCTGTCTGGCAGATTGCAGGAGCCACTTGCCTCTATCAAACCAGCCCGACTTGGCACTGGTGCCACTTTTCATCTGGGAACCATCCTGCGTATCGTGGATTTTCAGGAGCCAGCCGGCCACTCCCAGCCACAGGTCCCCAAACAAATTCTACGGCCCTTTTCCCTGAATGTAAAACTGACCTGCCCATCTTCTGGCTGGCAGATTGCAGGAGCCACTTGCCTCTATCAATCCAGCCCGACTCGGCACTGGTGCCACCTTTCATCTGGGAACCATCCTGCGTATCGTGGATTTTCAGGAGCCAGCCGGCCACTCCCAGCCACAGGCCCGCGAACACAAACCACGGCCCTTTTCTCTTGCAAACAAAACTCATCCGCCCCGCTTCTGGCTGGCAGATTGCAGGAGCCACTTCCCCATATCAAACCAGCCCGACTTGGCACTGGTGCCACCTTTCATCTGGGAACCATCCTGCGTATCGTGGATTTTCGGGCCAGCCGGCCACTCCCAGCCACAGGCCCCCAAACAAAAACCATGGCACTTTTCCCCTGGAAAAAAAACTGAGATGCCCCTCTGTGGATGGTAGATGGCGGGAGCCACTTTGTACTATCAAACCAGTCCGACTTGGCAAGTCTGCCGCCTTTCATCTGGGAACCATCCTGTGTAACGTGGATTTTCAGGAGCCAGCCGGCCACTCCCAGCCACAGGCCCCGAAACAAATTCTACGGCCCTTTTCCTGAAACAAAACTCACCACCCAGCTTCTGGCTGGCAGATTGCAGGAGCCACTTGCCTCTATCAAAACATTCCGACTTGGCACTGGTGCCACCTTTCATCTGGGAACCATCCGCGTATCGTGGATTTTCAGGAGCCAGCCGGCACTCCCAGCCACAGTCCCAAACAAATTCTACGGCCCTTTTCCTGGATGTAAAACTGACCTGCCCATCTTCTGCTGGCCGATTGCAGGAGCCACTTGCCTCTATCAATCCAGCCCGACTCGGCACTGGTGCCACCTTTCATCTGGGAACCATCCTGCGTATCGTGGATTTTCAGGAGCCAGCCGGCCACTCCCAGCCACAGGCCCGCGAACAAACCATGGCCCTTTTCCCTGGCAAACAAAACTCGCCCGCCCCGCTTCTGGCTGGCAGATTGCAGGAGCCACTTGCCTTATCAAACCAGCCCGACTCGGCACTGGTGCCACCTTTCATCTGGGAACCATCCTGCGTATCGTGGATTTTCAGGAGCCAGCCGGCCACTCCCAGCCACAGGCCCCGAACACAAACCACGGCCCTTTTCCTTTGGCAAAGAAAACTCACCTGCCCATCTTCTGGCTGGCAGATTGCACGAGCCACTTGCCTCTATCAAACCAGGCCGACTTGGCACTGGTGCCACCTTTCATCTGGAACCATCCTGCGTATCGTGGGTTTTCAGGAGCCAGCCGGCCACTCCAAGCCACAGGCCCCCGAACACAAACTACGGCCCTTTTCCCTGGATGTAAAACTGAACTGCCCATCATCTGGCTGGCAGATTGCAGGAGCCACTTGCCTCTATCAATCCAGCCCGACTCGGCACTGGTGCCACTTTAATCTGGGAACCATCCTGCGTATCGTGGATTTTCAGGAGCCAGTGACCACTCCCAGCCATAGGCCCCCGAACACAAACCATGGCCCTTTTCCCTGGCAAGAAAACTCACCCGCCCCGTTCTGGCTGGCAGATTGCAGGAGCCACTTCCCATATCAAACCAGCCCGACTCGGCACTGGTGCCACCTTTCATCTGGGAACCATCCTGCGTATCGTGGATTTTCAGGAGCCAGCCAGCCACTCCCAGCCAGAGGCCCCCGAACACAAACCACGGCCCTTTTCTCTGGCAAAAAAAACTCACCCGCCCCGCTTCTGGCTGGCAGATTGCAGAGCCACTTCCCTCTATCAAACCAGCCCACTCGACACTGGTGCCACCTTTCATCTGGGAACCATCCTGCGTATGTGGATTTTCAGGAGCCAGCCGGCCACTCCCAGCCACAGGTCCCCAAACAAATACTACTGCCCTTTTCCCTGGAAGTAAAACTGACCTGCCCATCTTCTGGCTGGCAGATTGCAGAACCCCCCCCCCCCCCCCCCCCCCCCCCCCCCCCCCCCCCCCCCCCCCCCCCCCCCCCCCCCCCCCCCCCCCCCCCCCCCCCCCCCCCCAGCCCAAAAGGCCCCCGAACACAAACCACGGCCCTTTTCCCTGGCAAACAAAACTCACCTGTCCCCGCTCTGGCTGGCAGATTCAGGAGCCACTTCGGCTCTTGAAAGCAGCCCAATTTGGCACTGGTGCCACCTTTCATCTGGGAACCATCCTGCGTATCGTGGATTTTCAGGAGCCAGCCGGCCACTCCCATCTAAAGGCCCCCAAACACAAACCACGGCCCTTTTCCCTGGAAAACAAAATTCACCCGCACCGCTTCTGGCTGGCAGATTGCAGGAGCCACTTCCCTCTATCAAACCAGCCCAACTCGGCACTGGTGCCACCTTTCATCTGGGAACCATCCTGCGTATTGTGGATTTTCAGGAGACAGCCGGCCACTCCCAGCCACAGGCCCCCAAACACAAACCACGGCCCCTTTCCCTGGAAGTAAAACTGACCTGCCCATCATCTGGCTGGCAGATTGCAGGAGCCACTTGCCTCTATCAAACCAGCCCGACTTGGCACTGGTGCCACCTTTCATCTGGGAACCATCCTGCGTATCGTGGATTTTCAGGAGCCAGCCGGCCACTCCCAGCCAGAGGCCCCGAACACAAACCACGGCCCTTTCCCTGGGAAACAAAACTCACCCGCCCCGCTTCTGGCTGGCAGATAGCAGGAGACACTTGGTATTATCAAACCAGCCCGACTTGGCACTGGTGTCACCTTTCATCTGGGAACCATCCTGCGTATCGTGGATTTTCAGGAGCCAGCCGGCCACTCCCAGCCACAGGCCCCCAAACACAAACCACGGCACTTTTACCTGGGAAAGAAAACTCATCCGCCCCGCTTCCGGCTGGCAGATTGCACGAGCCACGTGGTATTATCAAACCATTCCGACTTGGCACTGGTGCCACCTTTCATCTGGGAACCATCCTGCGTATCGTGGATTTTCAGGAGCCAGCCGGCCACTCCCAGCCACAGGCCCAAACACAAGCTACGGCCCTTTTCCCTGGAAGTAAAACAGACCTGCCCATCATCTGGCTGGCAGATTGCACAAGCCACTTGCCTCTATCAAACCAGCCCGACTTGGCACTGGTGCCACCTTTCATCTGGGAACCATCCGGCGTATCGTGGATTTTCAGGAGCCAGCCGGCCACTCCCAGCCACAGGTCCCCAAACAAATTCTACGGCCCTTTTCCCTGGATGTAAAACTGACCTGCCCATCTTCTGGCTGGCAGATTGCAGGAGCCACTTGCCTCTATCAATCCAGCCCGACTCGGCACTGGTGCCACCTTTCATCTGGGAACCATCCTGCGTATCGTGGATTTTCAGGAGCCAGCCGGCCACTCCCAGCCACAGGCCCGCGAACACAAACCACGGCCCTTTTCTCTGGCAAACAAAACTCACCCGCCCCGCTTCTGGCTGGCAGATTGCAGGAGCCACTTCCCCATATCAAACCAGCCCGACTTGGCACTGGTGCCACCTTTCATCTGGGAACCATCCTGCGTATCGTGGATTTTCTGGGGCCAGCCGGCCACTCCCAGCCACAGGCCCCCAAACAAAAACCACGGCACTTTCCCCTGGAAAAAAAACTGAGATGCCCCTCTTGTGGATGGTAGATGGCGGGAGCCACTTTGTACTATCAAACCAGTCCGACTTGGCAAGTCTGCCGCCTTTCATCTGGGAACCATCCTGTGTAACGTGGATTTTCAGGAGCCAGCCGGCCACTCCCAGCCACAGGCCCCGAACACAAACTACGGCCCTTTTCCCTGGAAAACAAAACTCAACCACCCAGCTTCTGGCTGGCAGATTGCAGGAGCCACTTGCCTCTATCAAAACATTCCGACTTGGCACTGGTGCCACCTTTCATCTGGGAACCATCCGGCGTATCGTGGATTTTCAGGAGCCAGCCGGTCACTCCCAGCCACAGGTCCCCAAACAAATTCTACGGCCCTTTTCCCTGGATGTAAAACTGACCTGCCCGTCATCTGGCTGGCAGATTGCAGGAGCCACTTGCCTCTATCAATCCAGCCCGACTCGGCACTGGTGCCACCTTTCATCTGGGAACCATCCTGCGTATCGTGGATTTTCAGGAGCCAGCCGGCCACTCCCAGCCACAGGCCCGCGAACACAAGCCATGGCCCTTTTCCCTGGCAAACAAAACTCGCCCGCCCCGCTTCTGGCTGGCAGATTGCAGGAGCCACTTCCCCATATCAAACCAGCCCGACTCGGCACTGGTGCCACCTTTCATCTGGGAACCATCCTGCGTATCGTGGATTTTCTGGGGCCAGCCGGCCACTCCCAGCCACAGGCCCGAACACAAACCACGGCCCTTTTCCTTTGGCAAAGAAAACTCACCTGCCCATCTTCTGGCTGGCAGATTGCACGAGCCACTTGCCTCTATCAAACCAGGCCGACTTGGCACTGGTGCCACCTTTCATCTGGTAACCATCCTGCGTATCGTGGATTTTCAGGAGCCAGCCGGCCACTCCAAGCCACAGGCCCCCGAACACAAACTACGGCCCTTTTCCCTGGATGTAAAACTGAACTGCCCATCATCTGGCTGGCAGATTGCAGGAGCCACTTGCCTCTATCAATCCAGCCCGACTCGGCACTGGTGCCACTTTTAATCTGGGAACCATCCTGCGTATCGTGGATTTTCAGGAGCCAGTTGACCACTCCCAGCCATAGGCCCCCGAACACAAACCATGGCCCTTTTCCCTGGCAAAGAAAACTCACCCGCCCCGCTTCTGGCTGGCAGATTGCAGGAGCCACTTCCCCATATCAAACCAGCCCGACTCGGCACTGGTGCCACCTTTCATCTGGGAACCATCCTGCGTATCGTGGATTTTCAGGAGCCAGCCAGCCACTCCCAGCCAGAGGCCCCCGAACACAAACCACGGCCCTTTTCCCTGGCAAAAAAAACTCACCCGCCCCGCTTCTGGCTGGCAGATTGCAGGAGCCACTTCCCTCTATCAAACCAGCCCCACTCGACACTGGTGCCACCTTTCATCTGGGAACCATCCTGCGTATTGTGGATTTTCAGGAGCCAGCCGGCCACTCCCAGCCACAGGTCCCCAAACAAATACTACTGCCCTTTTCCCTGGAAGTAAAACTGACCTGCCCATCTTCTGGCTGGCAGATTGCAGGAACCACTTCCCCATATCAAACCAGCCCGACTTGGCACTGGTGCCACCTTTCATCTGGGAACCATCCTGCGTATCGTGGATTTTCAGGAGCCAGCCGGCCACTCCCAGCCACAGGCCCAAACACAAGCTACGGCCCTTTTCCCTGGAAGTAAAACAGACCTGCCATCATCTGGCTGGCAGATTGCAGGAGCCACTTGCCTCTATCAAACCAGCCCGACTTGGCACTGGTGCCACCTTTCATCTGGGAACCATCCGGCGTATCGTGGATTTTCAGGAGCCAGACGGCACTCCAGCCACGGCCCGCACAAACAGCCTTTCCTGGCAACAAAACTCGCCCGCCCGCTTCTGGCTGCAGATTGCAGGAGCACTTCCCATATCAACCAGCCGATCGGCACTGGTGCACCTTTCTGGAACCATCCTGGTATCTGGATTCTGGGGCAGCGGCCACTCCCAGCCAGCCCAACAATCCCCGGCACTTTCCCTGGAAAAAACTGGAGCCCCTCTGGGTGGTAGATGGCGGGAGCCACTTACTATCAAACCAGTCCGACTTGGCAAGTTGCCCCTTTCATCTGGGAACCATCCTGTGTACGTGGATTTTCGGAGCCAGCCGGCCTCCCAGCCACAGGCCCCGAAACAAATCACGGCCCTTTCCCTGAAAAAAAACTCAACACCCCTTCTGCTGGCAGATTGCAGGAGCCACTTGTCTATCAAAACATCCGACTTGGCATGTGCCACCTTTCATCTGGGAACCATCCGGTACGTGGATTTTCAGGAGCCAGCCGGTCCTCCCAGCCACAGGTCCCGAAACAAAATCTACGGCCCTTTCCCTGGAGTAAAACTCCCCCGTCTCTGCTGGCAGATTGCAGGAGCCACTTCCTCTATCAATTCACCGACTCGGCACTGGTGCCACCTTTCATCTGGGAACCATCCGCGTATCGTGGATTTTCAGGAGCCAGCCGGCACTCCCAGCCACAGGCCCAAACAAATCCACGGCCCTTTTCTCTGGCAAAAAACTCATGCCCGTTCTGGCTGGCAGATTGCAGGAGCCACTTCCCTATCAAACCAGCCCGACTCGGCACTGGTGCCACCTTTCATCTGGGAACCATCCTGCGTATCGTGGATTTTCTGGGCCAGCCGGCCACTCCCAGCCACAGGCCCCAAACAAAACCACGGCCTTTCCTGGAAAAAAACTATGCCCCTCTTGGTGGAGATGGCGGAGCCACTTTACTATCAAACCAGCCGACTTGGCAGTCGCCGCCTTTCATCTGGGAACCATCCTGGTAACGTGGATTTTCGGAGCCAGCCGGCCACTCCCAGCCACAGGCCCCAACAAAACTACGGCCCTTTTCCCTGGAAAAAAAACTCAACCACCATCTGGGTGGAGATGCGGGAGCCACTTGTCTATCAAACATCCGACTTGGCATGTGCCCCTTTCATCTGGGAACCATCCGGGTATCGTGGATTTTCAGGAGCCAGCGGTCACTCCCAGCCACAGGTCCCAACACAAACTACGGCCCTTTTCCCTGGAAAAACTACCCCCACTTCTGGCTGGCCGATTGCAGGAGCCACTTGCCTCTATCAATCAGCCGACTGGCACTGGTGCCACCTTTCATCTGGGAACCATCCGCGTATCGTGGATTTTCAGGAGCCAGCCGGCCACTCCCAGCCACAGGCCCCGAACAAACCACGGCCCTTTTCCTGGAAAAAACTACCGCCCGCTTCTGGCTGGCGATTGCAGGAGCCACTTCCCCTATCAAACCAGCCCGACTCGGCACTGGTGCCACCTTTCATCTGGGAACCATCCTGCGTATTGTGGATTTTCAGGAGCCAGCCGGCCACTCCCAGCCACAGGCCCCCAAACAAAAACCACGGCACTTTCCCCTGGAAAAAAAACTGAGATGCCCCTCTTGTGGATGGTAGATGGCGGGAGCCACTTTGTACTATCAAACCAGTCCGACTTGGCACGTCTGCCGCCTTTCATCTGGGAACCATCCTGTGTAACGTGGATTTTCAGGAGCCAGCCGGCCACTCCCAGCCACAGGCCCCGAACACAAACTACGGCTCTTTTCCCTGGAAAACAAAACTCAACCACCCAGCTTCTGGCTGGCAGATTGCAGGAGCCACTTGCCTCTATCAAACCAGCCCGACTTGGCACTGGTGCCACCTTTCATCTGGGAACCATCCTGCGTATCGTGGATTTTCAGGAGCCAGCGGGCCACTCCCAGCCACAGGCCCCGAACACAAACTACGGCCCTTTTCCCTGGAAGTAAAACTGACCTGCCCGTCATCTGGCTGGCAGATTGCACGAGCCACTTGCCTCTATCAAACCAGCCCGACTTGGCACTGGTGCCACCTTTCATCTGGGAACCATCCTGCGTATCGTGGATTTTCAGGAGCCAGCCGGCCACTCCCAGACACAGGTCCCCAAACAAATACTACGGCCCTTTTCTCTGGAAGTAAAACTGACCTGCCCATCTTCTGGCTGGCAGATAGCAGGAACCACTTGGCTCTCTCAAAGCAGCCCAATTTGGCACTTGTGCCACCTTTCATCTGGGAACCATCCTGCGTATCGTGGATTTTCAGGAGCCAGCCGGCCACTCCCAGCAACAGGCCCCCGAACACAAACCACGGCCCTTTTCCCTGGCAAACAAAACTCACCTGTCCCGCTTCTGGCTGGCAGATTGCAGGAGCCTCTTCCCTCTATCAAACCAGCCCGGCTCGGCACTGGTGCCACCTTTCATCTGGGAACGATCCTGCGTATCGTGGATTTTCTGGGGCCAGCCGGCCACTCCCAGCCACAGGCCCCCAAACTAAAACCATGGCACTTTCCCCTGGAAAAAAAACTGACATGCCCCTCTTGTCGATGGTAGATGGCGGGAGCCACTTTGTACTATCAAACAAGTCCGACTTGGCACGTCTGCCGCCTTTCATCTGGGAACCATCCTGTGTAACGTGGATTTTCAGGAGCCAGCCGGCCACTCCCAGCCACAGGCCCCGAACACAAACTACGGCTCTTTTCCCTGGAAAACAAAACTCAACCACCCAGCTTCTGGCTGGCAGATTGCAGGAGCCACTTGCCTCTATCAAACCAGCCCGACTTGGCACTGGTGCCACCTTTCATCTGGGAACCATCCTGCGTATCGTGGATTTTCAGGAGCCAGCCGGCCACTCCCAGCCACAGGCCCTGAACACAAACTACGGCCCTTTACCATGGAAGTAAAACTGACCTGCCCATCATCTGGCTGGCAGATTGCACGAGCCACTTGCCTCTATCAAACCAGCCCGACTCGGCACTGGTGCCACCTTTCATCTGGGAACCATCCGGCGTATCGTGGTATTGGAATAAGTATCCCAATATAACCAGTTAGATGGTGCCTAGGCCAGTTCTGACCTTCGCTGCTTGGCCAGAGGCAGCACTGTGGTGTTTAACCCCAGAGGTACCTTGGCTGGCGGCAAAGTGCAGCGGGGCGCAAGACAGGACTCCGTTCTCCTCAGGAGAGAGCTTCTGGCGATGGTGGAGAGAAAGGGAATGGATTCTGCTAGAAGGTAGCCAGATGTTTATTCCATGAGTACAGATACGTCTGCACTGGGCCACTGCTGGTAACAGAATAAAGCCGCATGGTCTCATTCACATTTTAAGCTCAGGACAGGGGAAGGGGAGGGGACAGGTGAGTCACCAACCAGGTGAAGGGGCAGGGTCTCAAGGTACTAGGGACACCTATCACACGACGCCTTGCTGGTATGTTAGCCTGATTGACAGGGCACACTCAGCGAGGGGCGAGGGGGAAGGGAGAAGGTAAAACAGGATATTGCAACACACCACAACATCTCCCCCTAGTTTTGTTTAAAAAGAAGAGGGCTGTGTTTATGGTGCAGAATGATTCTACTGAGGCTTCCAGGTCATCCACTGGAGCACTGAGGGCTTCCAAATGGTAGACTTCAGGAGGGGGAGATGAGTTTGAGATTAACTTGAGAACCATGCGTCTGATTACTCCAAAAACAATACTAAAATAAACAGCACTAAAATTACAGTTTTCAGAATAGATCCCAACCAGCCTGAGAGTCCCCAGCCATTGAAAAGTCCATTCAGCTCGTTGTCAGTTTCTCTGTTGATGTCTGAGAGCCTTTGTCAAGGTAGTCCATCCGTGGTTTGGGCTGCGGTACTATGTAGGAGATTGCAGGTGGGATGATCACGAGTAGGACGAGAAGCAGGCTCGGTCTCATGACGTCTCGAGGCTACACACGAACAGTGGGATCTAAACTGGTACAAAAACTTGAGACAAACATATATTACAAACTATTCCAGATAGGAGGCTTAAATGGAATTTCCTCCAGAGAACGTGCGCGGCGTTTTCTTCTCCAGGCAGCGTGAGCAACCTGGGGTGCTTCTGCAGATTTCTCTGAGACTTTGGGAACATAGGGCTTTACCCATTTGGAAGGAACCCACCTTAAACCAGAGGGGGTGGACACACAGGCGTATCCACGTCCCCAAGTAACCAATTTGTAAGGTCCCACCATTTTCCAAGTCTCAGGGTCCTTTACTAAAACTGGAGGTTTTTCTTTCATCAACCTGTGACTGTTCCCCCAAAGTGGCGTAGGATGGGAGGGTTCAGGCTGTCAAAAGAACAATTCAGAAAATTTATTGTGAATAGCGCCCTGGATAACCGGATGTGGGGAGGTTCTACCTTCAGAACCTGTTGTTGCTGGTCCAGGACCCTTTTAATATCACGGTGAGTTCTTTCTACAATGGCTTGACCTGTAGGGGAGTAGGGGATGCCAGTTTTGTGCTCTACTCCCCATTGCTGCAGGAAGCCCCGAATTCCTTGGACTTATAAGCGGGCCCATTATCAGTTTTCAGCTCCTTGGGGATGCCCATGAAAGAAAAAGCCTGTAAGAGGTGCTTAATAGCATCAATAGATGACTCTCCTGTGTGGGCAGAAGCATAGACCGCTCCAGAAAAGGTATCTACACTAACATGAACATATTTCTGCCGTCCAAAAGCCTGTATGTGTGTTACATCTGTTTGCCACAGTTCACAACTGTTCAGTCCCCTTGGGTTTGCTCCCGTACTCACTGTAGGGAGTGCATGTTGTTGGCAATTTGGGCACGTGGCCACAATCGCTTTGGCCTGTTCTCGAGCGATGTTAAACTGGCGAACCAGGCCAGGTGCATTTTGGTGGAAAAGCTGGTGGCTGATTTTTGCCTGTTCAAAAACATTTGGGAGAGTGGCCATCACTGCAGGCGCAGCAAGAGCATCTGCCCTTCTGTTGCCTTCAGCGATAAACCCTGGCAAGTCAGTGTGTGACCTGACATGCATCACATAAAAGGGTTGCTCTCGGTGAGTGACTAACTTTACCAGTTTGGAAAGCAATTCAAAAAGTGCAATGTTAGATACATCTTGCAGTATTGCTTGATCTGCTCTGGATACTACTCCTGCCACGTATGCAGAGTCTGTAATCAGATTAAATGGTTCTGAGAACCTTTCAAAAGCCCTAACAACTGCAGCCAATTCAGCAACCTGAGGTGAACCTTCCACCTCAGCAATGTCCGTCTCCCACTGCTGGGTTTGAGGATCTTTCCAAGTCATAACAGACTTGTGGGACCTCCCGGACGCATCTGTAAAGACAGTCAGAGCCTTTTTTAAAGGTCTCCTACTTAGAGCAGTTCTTAATTTTAAAGTAAATTGAACATCTTGTTCAAACAATTTGCAAGCGGGCCGTGCTACCGAAAATTGTCCTGAGTAGGAATCCAGAGCAAACTGCAACACTTCATTTTCTTGAAACAATTGTTCCAGTATTTTCATAGTATTTTGACCTGATTTTAACTCAACTGGAATGTGAATGCACTTAAAATCACATCCTGCTAACTCCCTGATCCGGGTCCTTGCTTTCCGGATCAGTTCTGCTATCAGCTCCTGAGGCTTTGTCAGCCTCTTGGACCTTTTGTGACTGAGGAAAACCCATTCTATGATCAAGAGAGAGTCCCTCTGGTCCCGGTCCTTTTTTGGTGTGTCCTTTGCCTTAGGTGTTTGTTTTTCCTCCCACTGGAAAATAATTCCATGGAGGTGTGGCAACTTACCTAGGATGATAAATTTGAATGGCAGATCAGGCCGGCATCGGTGGGCCTGTCTTGTGGACATTGCAATCTGAACCTTTTCTAGAGCTTTCCGTGCCTCTGGGGTAATAGACCTAGGAGCACCTGGGTCCTCTCCCCCTTTCAGTAAATTGAAAAGAGGGGCAAGGTCTTCATTAGTCAGACCAAGCCATGGTCTTACCCAATTCAAAGACCCACACAACTTGTGGACATCCGCAAGGGTCTTGATCCTTGGATTGATTTCTAGTTTTTGAGGAACAATGGTCCTATTTCCAATTTCTAAGCCCAAATACTTCCAAGGTGGCATCTTTTGAATTTTCTGTTCCTGGAGCTCGAACCCTGCAACAATCAATGCATCGATCGTTAGGTCAAGCGCATGTGTTAGTAAATCATCATTGGGGGCACACACAAGGATATCATCCATATAATGGTAGATGATGGCCTTCTCTGCGGCTGCACGAACTGGGGAAAGCAGGGAAGAGACATACCACTGGCAGATAGCTGGAGATACTTTCAGGCCCTGAGGAAGAACAGTCCAATGGTACCTTTTCATAGGAGCTTCTGAATTGATAGAAGGGACAGAGAATGCCAAACGCGGTGCATCGTCAGGGTGCAATGGGATTTGAAAAAAACAATCTTTAATATCAATAACAGCTAATTTCCAATCTTGAGGAAGCATTGTTGGGGATGGCATACCAGGCTGGGGAGAACCCATATCTTCAATTACATTATTAATTTGTCGGAGGTCACAGAGAAGTCGCCACCTCTTTTTGTCAGCTTTTTGGATGACAAACACTGGAGAGTTCCATGGGGACATGGTCTCACAATGTGGCCCTTTCTTAGTTGCTCTTGTACTAGTTCTTCAAGCACCTTTATTTTTTGTTTACTGAGTGGCCACTGTTTCACATCAACTGGTTCGTCTGTTTTCCACTTAAGTTTTTGGGTGGGGCGCTGTTGTTTAATGACTGCTGCACAAAAATGCTGTGGAGAGTCTGGAATATTAATTGTGACACCCCACTGGGCCATTAAATCTCTCCCTAACAAAGGTTCTGAATAATCTAACACAAATGGACGGATATTTGCCAATTGTCCGTTTGGACCCTCGAATTGAATAATGCTTTTGGATTGCCTTGCCAATTGCAGACCTCCTACGCCTCGAAGGTGACCAGCAACATTTTGTAAAGGCCAGTGTGCTGGCCAGTCTTGTACTGGAATCACTGTGCAGTCTGCACCTGTGTCTACAAGCATTTCAATGCGTTTAGACTCCCCACCCCCACTGACATTGCACCACAATTTGGGTTTATCTGTCCCAATAACTTGGACCCGGGCGACTGTGGGCCCTTGTTTATCGACATTTTCAGGTAAAGATGGCACAGGGATAGCTTGAGCAACAATTTGTCCCTTAGGAAGAAACAGGGGTGGGTGGAAACAGTGCAGGCTGAGAACAAATTGCTTGGGATCTGATGTTGTCAGTCCCGGAGCAATTTCGATCTCTTGTGGTGTGTTTTTGTCCCCAGTGATGATGTACTTACAACGAATTTGGTTCCAAGTACCTTTCTGTTCAGGATTTACAGAAACAAAATGCCAGTCAGTGTCCTTCAGGTGGAGTGACTCTGTCAGCTGCAACCTGTAAGGCTCATTGACAGAAGATGCGGTTAATACAGAATTACTTAAATCATAACAAAGCTTATTTTGTTTCACTTTCAACAGTGGACTAGCAGACTTGGTCTTTGAAGCACCTGCTTTACTTACACAAATGTTAATATTATCGCGCGCTTGATTTGTTTTGCTACCCTTATTCTCTTGGCCTGCTCCTTTTATGTCTGCACGCCTGGCAGGCTGGCGCTTTATTCTTCGTTTTTTTGTTGTTGACCCCCAGGGAGGGCTTGCAGTTCTCCTCCCCTGCTATTTTTAAATTCATCAAATTCCCTTTTCAGGGGGCACTGGTTACTCCAGTGCCCTAGCTTATTACAAAGCAGGCATGGTTTAGTGGGCTCAACCATTGCCGGTCTCCGCTGCTGCCCAGGGTACTGCTGTGCTGAGGGAGAAGGTGCAGGGCTGGCAACAGCAACACGCTGAGGTGGTCTTGGCAGCAGCCTTGGTCTGGTGTCTTCAGCAACACTCATCAGAGGCACTTTCCTGTTACAGACTAGAAGCATATCTTTTAATGTAGGGGAAGGTTCCATAGGAAGGCTCAGGATTGCTGCTCGACACTGTTCATTTGCATTTGTGAACGCTATTTCTTCTAAAATTGCTTCCCTTGCATTTTCTTTTTTAACCTGTATTTCAATGGCTCTAGTTAGCCTTTCTACAAATTTCACAAAAGGTTCTGATGGTAGTTGTTTGATTTTACTATAGGGCTCAAAAGGCCCCTCAGGTTGAAGGGAAAAGAATGCCTTTTCAGCTGCTTCCTTTACTTTCTCAAGTGTTTCTGCAGGAATTGCAGCAGCTTGGACTGAGGGAGAAGACCATTGACTCTCACCACAGAGGTGGTCAATAGTAATAAGGTTACCATTGTTGTCTTTTGCTGTGTTTGGATCAGCCTGTAAGCTTGGGAGAGCATCTTTTAGCAGCTGTTTCAATGCTGATTCCCATAATTTGAATTCCGTGGATGTCATGAGACATGAAAACAATTGTTTTAAATCATGTGGAACCACAATAGTCCTACTTAATTCAGAATTTAAAAGGCCACGGAAATATGGACTGTGTGGACCATATTCTTTATGAGATTTACAGATCTCTTTAATCAATTGTCGTCCAAAAGAACTCCAATTAGCAGTTGGGGCTGCTCCAGCTTGAGCTGCAGGCTGAAACGTAACAGGGGCCAGTGACAACATGGCACCATGCATTGGGTCTGCTGTCCCCTGCTCTGTATCCCTTGAATCAGAAGCATTGGAATCACAGCTACAGGTTTGGGGACAGGCAGTGGGTGTGTCCCCACCGTGGGAACCCGGGGAGGGGGCGGGGACAGGGAGCCGGCAAGGGGCGGGGAAACCGTGGGAACAAGGGGCGGGGTCAAGGGGCTGGCAGGGGGCGGGGATACCGTGGGAACAGGGGGCGGGGTCAAGGGGCTGGCAGGGGGCGGGGATACCGTGGGAACAGGGGGCGGGGTCACCTGGTGACATCACGTCAGCAGCCGCCCCCTGGCAGGAGTAGAGGGGCGGAGCTGAGGGTACTGCAGGAAAGGCGGGGGGAGGGGGGAAGGTGTCACGAGGAACAGGAGGAGAGGGGGATGGGGCAGGAATTTTGGGATGCTTAAGAGGATTTTGGGAAGAAGAAGACCAGGTTTGGGAAGATGCCACGTGGCATCCACCATCTTGTGCACCCCCTAGGGACTGGGGGCCATTTTGGACATCACTGCTCTCCGAAAAGCTAACACGTGCTCGGGATTTTTTTGGGGAAAGAGGTTTAGGGGTTTTAGAGGGAGAGGGAGGAACAGGGAGAGCAGAGGCACATGGCTTTACATTTGGCTTTTTCTCCATTTCCTTTTGTTTGAGCAATGCTGTTCGAATTTGCAAACTCCAGAACACAAATTTAGCTGAGGGTAATTTGCCAGATTGTCCTAAGGTTATCAATTCATTCCCAACTTTATCCCAGAATTGAATATTGTGGATTTCTTCAGGGGAAATGTTTGGGAACTGCAGAAAAAGCCATCTTATAAACTGTTTCAATTTTCCTTTAGAGAATTTCACATTACTCTTGATTAGAATGCTAACAATATCATAATACACTCCCCTTTGTACAATGCTAAGTTTGGAACCCATGATAGATGTAAAAAAGCAGAGTACTTAATCCCGCCTGACCAAAAACAAAGCTAAAATCAGCTACCAATTTCTAAAAAAAACCACAGATAGAAAGCGATAACGAGCAGACAAAAGCTTCACAATGCAGCTGTATATACTGCCTTTAAAATTCCCGGGCAGCAGCGGCAGGGCACGCCCTGCCGAACAGAGGCAGAAACAAAGCCTCCCCCGCGGTGGAATGCAGCACCCCCGCGGAGCAGAGGGAGCAGCCACTCCACGTGGCAGCCGAAACCGGGACGCCCCCCCCCCGCCGCCGCGTGTGCAGAGCACGCCCGACCCCGCAGGTCCCCCGGCCACGTGGAAAGAGAGCCCCCCCCTCTCCCGCAAAGAGAAAGAGAGTCTCCTAACACGTGTCTGAACACGCTGCTGAGCCGGGGGGGGGAAGGGCAGAGAGCGATCCCGCTCCGGCGCGAATTCTAAAAAACAGTGAAACACGCAGCAGGAAAGCTAACACTAGAACGCTATGAATTTTCGTCTGTGGGGCTGCGCAGCCAAAATGCAAAGGCAAAAAGGAACAGAACTCGCGGCAGAGTCTGTTTTTGAGCTTCTGCTCTACCGAAAGCAGAGATACTCACGTGAAATGGAAGCTGTAGGCTGGGTACAGGCAGGAAGGTCTCCACCGGAAAAGGACCTCTCTCTGGGTGCAAGAGAGGCTGCCCTTTTCTCCCTCTGGAAAATGTGCTCACCACAATGAAGCTGGGCTTTCCAGAAGGCACCGAACAGTCCACGAAACTTTTTCTGGGAGTATTCCCAAAGTCTCTAGCTGGGAGTCTTGAAGCCAGGCTCCTTTCAGCTGGATGCACGGCTGGCAGAAGCTTCTCTGAGGAACTGCGAGTCCGTTTTCAGGCTGCAGAGTCGAGCCACCCACAGGGACGCCAATATATTGGAATATGTATCCCAATATAACCAGTTAGATGGTGCCTAGGCCAGTTCTGACCTTCGCTGCTTGGCCAGAGGCAGCACTGTGGTGTTTAACCCCAGAGGTACCTTGGCTGGCGGCAAAGTGCAGCGGGGCACAAGACAGGACTCCGTTCTCCTCAGGAGAGAGCTTCTGACGATGGTGGAGAGAAAGGGAATGGATTCTGCTAGAAGGTAGCCAGATGTTTATTCCATGAGTACAGATACGTCTGCACTGGGCCACTGCTGGTAACAGAATAAAGCCGCATGGTCTCATTCACATTTTAAGCTCAGGACAGGGGAAGGGGAGGGGACAGGTGAGTCACCAACCAGGTGAAGGGGCAGGGTCTCAAGGTACTAGGGACACCTATCACACGACGCCTTGCTGGTATGTTAGCCTGATTGACAGGGCACACTCAGCGAGGGGCGAGGGGGAAGGGAGAAGGTAAAACAGGATATTGCAACACACCACAACATCGTGGATTTTCATGAGCCAGCCGGCCACTCCCAGCCACAGGTCCCCAAACAAATACTACGGCCCTTTTCCCTGGATGTAAAACTGACCTGCCCGACATCTGGCTGGCAGATTGCAGGAGCCACTTGCTTCTATCAAACCAGCACGACTCGGTACTGGTGCCACCTTTCATCTGGGAACCATCCTGCGTATCGTGGATTTTCAGGAGCCAGCCGGGCACTCCCAGCCACAGGCCCGCGAACACAAACCACGGCCCTTTTCCCTGGCAAACAAAACTCAACCGCCCCGCTTCTGGCTGGCAGATTGCAGGAGCCACTTCCCCAAATCAAACCAGCCCGACTCGGCACTGGTGCCACCTTTCATCTTGGAACCATCCTGCGTATTGTGGATTTTCAGGAGCCAGCCGGCCACTCACAGCCACAGGCCCCCGAACACAAACCACGGCCCTTTTCCCTGGCAAACAAAACTCACCCGCCCCGCTTCTGGCTGGCAGATTGCAGGAGCCTCTTGCCTCTATCAAACCAGCCCGGCTCGGCAGTGGTGCCACCTTTCATCTGGGAACCATCCTGCGTATCGTGGATTTTCAGAAGCCAGCCGGCCACTCCCAGCCACAGGCCCCGAACAATAACTACGGGCCTTTTCCCTGGAAGTAAAACTGACCTGCCCATCATCTGCCTGGCAGATTGCAGGAGCCACTTGCCTCTATCAAACCAGCCCGACTTGGCACTGGTGCCACCTTTCATTTGGGAACCATCCGGCGTATCGTGGATTTTCAGGAGCCAGCCGGCCACTCCCAGCCACAGGTCTCCAAACAAATACTACGGCCCTTTTCCCTGGATGTAAAACTGAACTGCCCGTCATCTGGCTGGCAGATTGCAGGAGCCACTTCCCTCTATCAAACCAGCCCGGCTCGGCACTGCTGCCACCTTTCATCTGGGAACCATCCTGCGTATCGTGGATTTTCAGGAGCCAGCCGGCCACTCCCAGCCACAGGCCCCCAAACACAAACCACGGCACTTTCCCCTGGATAAAAAACTGAGATGTCCCTCTTCTTGGATGGTAGATGGCGGGAGCCACTTTGTACTATCAAACCAGTCCGACTTGGCACGTCTGCCGCCTTTCATCTGGGAACCATCCTGCGTATCGTGGATTTTCAGGAGCCAGCCGGCCACTCCCAGCCACAGGCCCCGAACACAAACTACGGCTCTTTTCCCTGGAAAACAAAACTCAACCACCCAGCTTCTGGCTGGCAGATTGCAGGAGCCACTTCCCTCTATCAAACCAGCCCGACTTGGCACTGGTGCCACCTTTCATGTGGGAACCATCCTGCGTATTGTGGATTTTCAGGAGCCAGCCGGCCACTCCCAGCCACAGGCCCCCAAACACAAACCACGGCCCCTTTCCCTGGAAGTAAAACTGACCTGCCCATCATCTGGCTGGCAGATTGCACGAGCCACTTGCCTCTATCAAACCAGCCCGACTTGGCACTGGTGCCACCTTTCATCTGGGAACCATCCTGCGTATTGTGGATTTTCAGGAGCCAGCCGGCCACTCCCAGCCACAGGTCCCCAAACAAATCCTACGGCCCTTTTCCATGGATGTAAAACTGACCTGCCCGTCATCTGGCTGGCAGATTGCAGGAGCCACTTCCCCATATCAAACCAGCCCGACTTGGCACTGGTGCCACCTTTCATCTGGGAACCATCCTGCGTATCGTGGATTTTCAGGAGCCAGCCAGCCACTCCCAGCCACAGGCCCCCGAACACAAACCACGGCACTTTTCCCTGGCAAACAAAACTCACCTGTCCCGCTTCTGGCTGGCAGATTGCAGGAGCCACTTGCCTCTATCAAACCAGCCCGGCTCTGCACTGGTGCCACCTTTAATCTGGGAACCATCCTGCGTATCGTGGATTTTCAGGAGCCAGCCGGACACTCCCAGCCACAGGCCCCCAAACAATACTACGGCCTTTTCCCTGGAGTAAAACTGACCTGCCCGACATCTGGCTGGCAGATTGCACGAGCCACGTGGTATTATCAAACCATTCCGACTTGGCACTGGTGCCACCTTTCATCTGGGAACCATCCTGCGTATCGTGGATTTTCAGGAGCCTGGTGACCACTCCCAGCCACAGGACCCCAAACAAATACCACGGCCCTTTTCCCTGGAAGTAAAACTGACATGCCTATCATCTGGCTGGCAGATTGCAGGAGCCACTTGCCTCTATCAATCCAGCCCGACTCGGCAATTGTGCCACCTTTCATCTGGGAACCATCCTGCGTATCGTGGATTTTCAGGAGCCAGCCGGCCACTCCCAGCCACAGGCCCCTGACACAAACCACGGCCCTTTTCCTTTGGCAAAGAAAACTCACCTGCCCATCTTGTGGCTGGCAGATTGCAGGAGCCACATGCCTCTATCAAACCAGCCCGACTTGGCACTGGTGCCACCTTTCATCTGGGAACCATCCTGCGTATCGTGGATTTTCAGGAGCCAGCCGGCCACTCCAAGCCACAGGCCCCAAACACAATCTACGGCCCTTTTCCCTGGAAGTAAAACTGACCTGCCCATCATCTGGCTGGCAGATTGCAGGAGCCACTTGCCTCTATCAATCCAGCCCGACTCGGCACTGGTGCCACCTTTCATCTGGGAACCATCCTGCGTATCGTGGATTTTCAGGAGCCAGCCGGCCACTCCAAGCCACAGGCCCCCGAACACAAACCACGGCCCTTTTCCCTGGCAAACAAAACTCACCCGCCCCGCTTCTGGCTGGCAGATTGCAGGAGCCACTTCCCCATATCAAACCAGCCCGACTCGGCACTGGTGCCACGTTTCATCTGGGAACCATCCTGCGTATCGTGGATTTTCAGGAGCCAGCCGGCCACTCCCAGCCACAGGCCCCCGAACACAAACCACGGCCCTTTTCCCTGGCAAACAAAACTCATCCGCCCCGCTTCTGGCTGGCAGATTGCAGGAGCCACTTCCCTCTATCAAACAAGCCCCTCTCGACACTGCTGCCACCTTTCATCTGGGAACCATCCTTCGTATCGTGGATTTTCAGGAGCTCGCCGGCCACTCCTAGCCACAGGTCCCCAAACAAATACTGCGGCCCTTTTCCCTGGAAGTAAAACTGACCTGCCCATCTTCTGGCTGGCAGATTGCAGGAGCCACTTCCCTCTATCAAACCAGCCCGACTCGGCACTGGTGCCACCTTTCATCTGGGAACCATCCTGCGTATCGTGGATTTTCTGGGGCCAGCCGGCCACTCCCAGCCACAGGCCCCCGAACACAAACCACGGCCCTTTTCCCTGGCAAACAAAATTCACCCGCCCTGCTCCTGGCTGGCAGATTGCAGGAGCCACTTCCCTCTATCAAACCAGCCCGACTCGGCACTGTTGCCACCATTCATCTGGGAACCATCCTGCGTATCATGGATTTTCATGAGCCAGCCGGCCACTCCCAGCCACAGGCCCCCAAACACAAACCACGGCCCTTTTCCCTGGCAAACAAAATTCACCCGCCCCGCTTCTGGCTGGCAGATTGCAGGAGCCACTTCCCCATATCAAACCAGCACGACTCGGCACTGGTGCCACCTTTCATCTGGGAACCATCCTGCGTATCGTGGATTTTCAGGAGCCAGCCGGCCATTCCCAGCCACAGGCCCCCGAACACAAACCACGGCCCTTTTCCCTGGCAAACAAAACTCACCCACCCCGCTTCTGGCTGGCAGATTGCAGGAGCCACTTCCCTCTATCAAACCAGCCCCTCTCGACACTGCTGCCACCTTTCATCTGGGAACCATCCTGCGTATCGTGGATTTTCAGGAGCCAGCCGGACACTCCCAGCCACAGGTCCCAAAAAAAATCTACGGCCCTTTTCCCTGGATGTAAAACTGACCTGCCCATCCTCTGGCTGGCAGATTGCAGGAGCCAGTTGCCTCTATCAAACCAGCCCGGCTCGGCACTGGTGCCACCTTTCATCTGGGAACCATCCTGCGTATCGTGGATTTTCAGGAGCCAGCCGGCCACTCCCAGCCACAGGCCCCAAACACAAACAAAGGCTCTTTTCCCTGGAAAACAAAACTCAACCACCCAGCTTCTGGCTGGCAGATTGCAGGAACCACTTGGCTCTCTCAAAGCAGCCCAATTTGGCACTGGTGCCACCTTTCATCTCGGAACCATCCTGCGTATCGTGGATTTTCAGGAGCCAGCCGGCCACTCCCAGCCACAGGCCCCCGAACACAAACCACGGCCCTTTTCCCTGGCAAACAAAACTCACCCACCCCGCTTCAGGCTGGCAGATTGCAGGAGCCACTTGGTATTATCAAACCAGCCCCACTCGACACTGCTGCCACCATTCATCAGGGAACCATCCTGCGTATTGTGGATTTTCAGGAGCTAGCCTGCCACTCCCAGCCACAGGTCCCCAAACAAATTCTACGGCCCTTTTCCCTGGTAGTAAAACACATCTGCCCATCTTCTGGCTGGCAGATTGCAGGAACCACTTGGCTCTCTCAAAGCAGCCCAATTTGGCACGTCTGCCGCCTTTCATCTGGGAACCATCCTGCGTATCGTGGATTTTCAGGAGCCAGCCGGCCACTCCAGCCACAGGCCCAAACACAAACCACGGCCTTTTCCCTGGCAAACAAACACCCGCCCGCTTCTGGCTGGCGATTGCAGGAGCCACTTGCTCCATCAACCAGCCGACTCGGCACTGGTGCCACCTTTCATCTGGGAACCATCCTGCGTATGTGGATTTTCAGGAGCCAGCCGGCCACCCCAGCCAAGGCCCCAAACAAACACGGCCTTTCCTGGCAAACAAAACTCACCCGCCGCTTCTGGCTGCAGATTGCAGAGCCACTTGGATTATCAAACCAGCCCGCTGGCACTGGTGCCACCTTTCATCTGGAACCATCTGCGTATCGTGGATTTTCAGGAACAGCCGCCACTCCAGCACAGGCCCCAAACACAAACACGGCCCTTTCCTGGAAAAAAATACCTGCCCCTTCTGGCTGGCAGATTGCAGAGCCACTTGCCTCTATCAAACCAGCCGGCTCGGCACTGGTGCCACTTTCATCTGGGAACCATCTGCGTATCGTGGATTTTCAGGAGCCAGCGGCCACTCCCAGCCACAGGCCCCAACAAAACACGGCCTTTTCCCTGGAAAAACTACCGCCCTCCGCTGGCAGATTGCAGGAGCCACTTGCCTCTATCAAACCAGCCCGACTGGCACTGGTGCCACCTTTCATCTGGAACCATCCTGCGTATCGTGGATTTCAGGAGCCAGCCGCCACTCCCAGCACAGGCCCAAACAAACCACGGCCTTTTCCTGAAAAAACTACGCCCCTCTGGCTGGCAGATTGCAGGAGCACTTGCTCTATCAAACAGCCGCTTGCATGTGCCACTTTAATCTGGGAACCATCCTGCGTATCGTGGTTTCAGGAGCCAGCCGGCACTCCAGCCACAGGCCCCAACAAAACACGGCCCTTTTCCTGGAGAAAACTACCTGCCCCTCTGGCTGGCAGATTGCAGGAGCCACTGTATTATCAAACCACCGACTTGGCACTGGTGCCACTTTCATCTGGGAACCATCCTGCGTATCGTGGATTTTCAGGAGCCGGGCCACTCCCAGAAAAAAGGGCCCCCCAAAAAATCTCGGCCCTTTTCCCTGGAAGTAAAACGACCGCCCCCTCGGGTGGCGATTTCAGGCCCTCTCTTCAAACACCCTTGGGCCCGGTCCACCTTTCATTGGGAACCATCCTGCTATCTGGATTTTTTAGGGGCCAGGGCCCGGCACTCCCAGGGCCCCCCGGCCCCAAAAAAACTACGGGCCCTTTTCCCCCGGAAAAAAAACAAAACCCATCCTTGGGGGGGCGATTGCAGGACCATTGCCTCTTCAAACCACCCCTGGCACTGGTGCCACCTTTCATTGGGGCCATCCGCTACTGGATTTTCAGGAGCCAGCGGCAATCCCCCGCCCCAGGCCCCAACAAAACTCGGGCCCTTTCCCTGAAAACAAAAAAACCCCCACTTTGGCTGGGAGATTTCAGAGCCCCTTCCTCATTTAAACCCCCGATTGGCACGGGGCCACCTTTTATCGGGGAAACCCTCCTGCTACGTGGATTTTCAGGGGCCAGCCGGCCCATCCCGAAAACCAGGCCCCCAAAAAAAAAAACACGGCCCTTTTCCCTGGAAAAACCCGCCCCCTCGCCCGGCAGATTGCAGAGCCACTTTTTACAAACCAGCCCGACTTTGGGACTGGTCCACCTTTCCTGGGGAAACCCTCCTTTTATCGTGGATTTTCAGGGGCCACCGGCCACTCCCAGAAAAGGCCCCCCAAAACAAACCCCCCCCTTTTTCCCCGGAAAAAAAACTACCCCCCCGCTTTTTTGGCTTGCAATTGCAGACCACTTGTTTTTTCAAACCGCCGACCCGGCCGGGCCACCTTTTTTTTATCTGGGAACCATCCCGCGTAGGGATTTTTTAGGAGCCAGCCCGGGCCCCTCCACCACACCCCCCCAAAACAAAACCCCGGCCCTTTCCCTGGAAAAAATTCCGCCCCCCTTTTTCCCGGCAGATTTCAGAGCCACTTGTTACAAACCCCGCTGGCCTGGGGGCCAAAACCCTTTCTCGGGAACCATCCCCGCGTATTGTGGGTTTTAAGGGGCCACCGGCCACTCCCCCCAACAGCCCCCAACACAAAACCCCGGCCCCTTTCCCTGGCAAACAAAATTTACCGCCCCGCTTCTGGGTGGAGATTTCAGGGGCCACTTTTTCAAACCAGCGCCGCACTGGTGCCACCTTTTTCGGAACCAACCTGCTATCGTGATTTTCGGACCAGCCGGGCCCCCCCCACAAAAGCCCCCCAAACACAAAAACCCCTTTCCCCCGGAAAAAAACTCACCTTCCCCCTTCTCTGGAATTGAGAGCCACTTCCCTCTATCAAACACCCCCGCACGGTGCCACCTTTCATCTGGGAACCATCCTGCGTACGTGGTTTTCGGGGGAGCCGGCCACTTTTCCCCCCACAGGCCCCCAAAAAAACCACGGCCCCTTTTTCCCCCCAAAAAAAACCCGCCCGCCCCTGGGTGGGAATTGCAGGGGCCACTTCCCCCTTCAAAAACCCCCCGACTCGCACTGTTTTCCACCTTCATCTGGGGGAACCCTCCCGCTATCGGAATTTTTTGAGCCACCCCACTCCCACCACAGGGCCCCCAAAAACAAAACCACCCCTTTTCCCCGGGAAACAAAATTTACCCCCCCGTTCTGGCTGGCAATTGCAGGGGCCACTCCCTATCAAACCCCCGCCGGCACTGGTGCCCCCTTTTCATCGGGAACCACCTGCGTATCGTGGATTTCAGGAGCCACCGGCCCTTTCCCACCACAGGGCCCCCGAACACAAACCACGGGCCCTTTTCCCGGCAAACAAAATCAAACCACCCCCCTTCTGCTGGCAGATTTCAGGACCACTTCCCCCCAATCAAAAGCCCCCTGCACTGTGCCACCCTTTTTATCTGGAACCACCTGCGTATCGGGATTTTCAGGGGCCAGCCGGCACTCCCCGCCCGGCCCAAAAAAAACCACGGGGGGCCCTTTTTTCCCGGAAAAAAACACCGCCCTCCTCGGCTGGCGATTGCAGGGGCCATTGTTATCAAACCAGCCCGCTCGGCCTGGTGCCACCTTTTATCTGGGAAAACCCTCCGCTATCGTGGATTTTCAGAGCCAGCCGGCCACTCCCGCCACAGGCCCCAAAACAAAAAAGGCCTTTTTCCCCGGAAAAAAAAAAAAACCAAACCCCCGCTTTTGGGGGCAGATTGCAGGGCCACTTCCTCTTTTAAACAGCCCTTTGGCACTGTGGGCCCCTTTCATCTGGAACCACCTGCGTAGTGGGGTTTCAGGGAGCCAGCCGGCCACTCCCACCAAGGCCCCCAAAAACAAACCACGGCCCTTTTCCCGGAAAAAAACTACCCCACCCCCTTTGGCGGGGAAATTTCAGAGCCCTTGGTTTATCAAACCGCCCCACTCGCACTGCCAACCTTTTATCGGGGAAACCCTCCTGCATTGTGGGTTTTTCAGGGGCGCCGCCACCCCACCACAGCCCCAACAAAACACGGGCCCCTTTTCCCTGTAAAAACCCACCCCCTTCTGGGTGGCAGTTGCAGGAACCACTCTTTCAAACAACCATTTTTCACGGGGCCACCTTTTATCTGGGAACCATCCTGGTACGTGGGTTTTTCAGAGCCACCGGCCCCTCCCACCCCAGGCCCCCCAAAAAACCACGGCCATTTTTTCCCCGGAAAAAAAACACCCGCCCCCTTTTGGCTGGAAATCAGGACCACTTGCCTCCTCAAAACCCATGGCACTGGGGCCACCTTTCCTGGAAACCCTCCGCGATTGTGGATTTTTTAGGAGCCAGCCGGGGACTCCCCGCCAAGCCCCAAACAAACCACGGCCCTTTTTCCCGGAAAAAACTCCCCCCCCCCTCTGGCTGGCAGATTGCAGGAGCCCCTGGGTTTATCAAACCACCCGCTCGGGCCCCCGGTGCCACCTTTCATGGGGGAAACCTCCTGCGTATCGTGGATTTTCAGGAACAGCCGCCACTCCCCCACAGGCCCCCAAAAACAAACCACGGGCCCCCTTTCCTGGAAAAAAAAATTTACCACCCGCTTCTGGCTGGCAGATTTCAAGGGCCCCTTTCCTCATCAAACCAGCCCGGCTGGCACTGTTTCCACTTTTTATCTGGGAAACCCTCCGCGTATCGTGGGTTTTCAGAGCCCCGGCCCCTCCCCGCCCAGCCCCCCCAAAACAAAAACGGCCCCCTTTTTTCCCCTGGAAAAAAACTCCCCTGCCCCATCCGGCGGGAGATTGCAGGGGCCCTTGCCCTATCAAACCAGCCCGCCGGCCGGGGCCACCTTTCATGGGAAAACCATCCTGCGTACGTGGATTTTCAGGGGCCAGCCGGCCATTTCCAACCACAGGCCCCAAAAAAAACTACGGCCTTTTCCCCGGAAGTAAAAAGACCTGCCCTCACCTGCAATTGCAGACCCTTGCCTCTATCAAAACCAGCCCACTTGGCACTGGTGCCACCTTTCATCTGGAACCATCCCGCGTACGTGGATTTTTAGGAGCCAGCCGGGCCCTCCCAGCCCAACAGGCCCCAAACAAAACTCACCTGCCCGCTTCGCTGGGAGATGCAGACCCTTCCCCTATCAAACCACCCGCCGGCACGGTGCCACCT
>NW_026992724.1:0-35676 GCF_028769735.1 Zonotrichia leucophrys gambelii
TCCCCAGCCTTGTTGCCCTTTTCTGGACATGCTCCAGCCCCTCCATGTCCTTCTTAATGTGGAGACCCAGAACTGCAAACAGCGCTCAAGGTACTGCCCAATCAGTGCCAAGCATAGGGGAGGAATCCCTGCCTTGCTCCTGCTGGCCACACCATTCCTGATCCAGGCCTGGAGCCATTGGCCTTCTTGGCCACCTGGGCACACTGCTGGCTCATGTCCATCCTGCTGTCCATCCGTCCCTGCAGGTGCCTTTCTGCCTGGCTGCTCTCCAGCCACTCTGTTCCCCGGCTATTTTGCTGCAGGGGTTGTTGTGTCCAAAGTGCAGGACCTGGCACTTGGGCTTTTTAAACCTCACCTTGTTGGATTTGGGCCCTGGCTTCAGCCTGTCCAGGGCCTTGTGCAGAGCCCTCCTACCCTGCAGCAGATCAACACTCCCAGACAACTTGGTGTCACCACAGTTCCATGAGGCCCCAGAGTGTCCCAATATTCTCCATGATCCCATGAGGCCTCCCAGTTTCACAATGTCCCTTTGGTTCCATGGGACCCCGTGATGTCACAAAATCCCTTGGATCCTTGGGCCCTGAAGTGTCACACTGGCCCTTGGTCCCCCAAGGCTGTGGTTGGGGGGATCCTTGGTTCCATGAGGTCTGGCAGTGCAGCAATGCTCTCCTTGGTTCCACAGTGTCACAATGGCCTCTTGGTCCCAAGGGCCACCACGGTGTCCAACATGTTTCCTTCATTCCAGGAGTCCCTGAGGAGCTGCACTGGCCCCTTGGTTCCATGGGGCCCTGCAGTGTCACAATGGCCCCATCGTGACACCAGGTCCTGCTCTGTCACAATGCTCTGCATGGTTCCACAAGGCCCTGCAGGGTCACAGTGGCCTCTTGGCTCCAGGTCTCAGAGTGCCACAATAAATACCTTGGTGCTGCAGTGCCACAATGGAGCCCTGGTGGCACAAGATCCAGCAGTGTCATCAGAGACCCTCTGGTTCCAATGGGCACCAGAGTGTCACAATTGTTCCCTCAGTTCCCAGAGTCCTTGCAATGGAGCAATGACCCCTTGATTCCATTGTCCCTAGGGTCTCCCAAGTGTCGGAGGAAGGAGACCAGGACACAGGTTGGTTCATCATGGCCCGCTTTATTGAAAAAGTATCAAACACTTATACAGCAAATAATAAGGTTATGAATATTCTGTAAGCCAAGCAATCTATTGGTTAAACTATAGCATTAACTCATCCACATTCCTTTGAGACTACGTTCTCTATTGCTCCTGCCTCACTGTCCATTTCTTTATCATGTTTTGAGAGAATCAAGGACACATTATCTCACACCTGCAAGATTTGAAACTAACTATGGTCTTGTACTTTTCCATTCTCTATCCTGCTACAGACGCAAAAAAAGCCTCTGCCTGTCTCTGCCCTAGTTAGGACATCTTTCCCAAATTAATTCGGCTGTGTCCTCTTTCCTCAAGCCACTCTTTGACAAAACTCTCCAGCCCTCGGGACCCCGCCGCTGGTCACAGCAGCCCCTGCCTGGCTCCTGCCTGCCCACACCGTGGGCATCCCCGGCTGCTCCTGGCCATGGAGCTCAGCCAGTGCTGCTGCCGGCTGGGCTTTGCTGCTGCTGCCACCGGACACTGGCTGTCAGCTCCATCTCTTTATTGCAATAGAAGAAGGGGCCATCAGCTACTCCTGCAGAGGTGGGTCAATGTCTGTGTTGTTTAGAGGGCATGGCCAGGGGGCTCGGGGGCAGAGGAAATGACATGTTGGACTCAGGAGGGGCTGGAGGGTGCTGGGCTGCTCCTGGGTGTGAGAGTCTATCCGAAAATCTTTCATTTTTTGCCTCACAATTGTCATGAGAAAAGACCACCAAAAGGTTAAAAACTCTTGAGCCAGATGGGAGAGAAAGTCTCATGCTTATTCAGTGTGTTCACATGTGGTGTTTGCAGAACATGCCATGCTGTATTCGAAAGGGGCATGCTGCTGTTTTCTGAACAATGGATCTGTACTTTCTCCTTACCTCCTGACTTGGCTGGTCTGAGCTCTGGGGTGGCTCCCCCCTCCAAGAGAAGACCCCTCTTGCCTGCCTGCAACCACCATGACAGACAAACAGAGATGCAAATCCTCTCATAAAGGAGCCAAGACAAGACAAGAAACCTCCTTGGCACCCCCCTGGTACCCCCTTCCAGAGACTGGGACTCACCATCCCCCCCCCTGCTCGGGGACGGGGGGAAAAACTGCCCAGAATAAACGTACCTGTGAGCATTTGGCCATGAAAACAATGGAATAACCTCTCCCCCTCCTCTTGTTTCAATTCTTTTCCCCTCCATGGAAACCTAATTTTGGCCGCCCTTCCCTCAACGAAAAACGGTATATTTTTGGGGTGCAATCCGACCGTCCTCTGAGATCTTCCTGAGACGTGCACCAGTGAGTTTTGACGGCTGGACCCCCGAAGGACAACAACACCTTCTTTCCTCCCCCTTCCCTTGTCTTACCCTTTTCTTCCCCAGATTCCCTAAACAAACGCATATTCAGCTGTGGTTATTATCAATACAATTGCATTTTGTTGATTTGTTACTGCAAAGCCCCTGTGCCTTGTTGGTTATTTTTGCACCAAAAAATTATCCGTCACCTGTTCATTTGAGCGGACCTTGACAACAGCGCGCTCGTTCGTATCCCACCCGGAGCTTTTCTGAGCCCTTGTTCCTGCAGCTGAGCTCGAGGCCAGACCACAGGACTTGCTCACCCGTGGTCTCCCTCAGGCTTCTCTGGTGCAGGTGCCCTCAAGGCCAGACCACAGTCCTTCACAGGAGTCTCCTGTCTTTGTGGCAGGAGCCCTTGAGACCAACTGCAGGACTTGCTGGCCTGTAGCCTTCCTGAGGCTTCTTTCTTGACGCTGCCTTCCAGGCAGGACCGCAGGACTTGGTGACTTGGAGCTTTTCCAAGGCACCTCTCCTGCAAATAGCCCCAAATCCAGCCCGGGACATGGAGCAGCGACCCCCAAATGTGCCCAAGCTGGCCTGGGTGGAGGAGGAGGAAGAAGGCCCTGGAGCTGCTCCATCACAGGAGACCGAGGAGGTGGTGCCGTTCCATCCATCGCAGGAGGGTGAGTGGCAGAGCCTGACTGTGGGACTGGTGCCTGCAGCCAGCTTGGCGCCATGCCATGCCATGCCATGCCATGCCACGCCATGCCATGCCATGCCATGCCATGCCATGCCATGCCATGCCATGCCATGCCACGCCATGCTATCCCCTGGGGACATGCCCACGGACAGGACGGAAGAGGGGCCGGGCAGACACCCCGCAGTGGCCGTGCTCCATCCCCTGGAGCATCCCGGGGCTCTCTCGGCCTGGGGAGCGCAGGGCAGGCCCGTGTTCTCCGGCCTCTCCCGCAGCCCCTCATCTCTGGCTGCGCTCGCTCTTTGCCAGATGCAGCCCTGGAGCGCACACAAGAGCAGGAGTCCAGCCGTGGCCGCTTCCGCAGAACAGCGCAGGTACCTGCAGCCACCCCCACCTGGGCTGGGCCTGCTGTCCCTGCTCAGCCCAGCACCGTGTGTGCAGCACTCCACGAAACATCCTCGGCTTCCTGCCCTTCTCCTACAGTTTGTCTGCAAATTCATAAAGAGAATGCAGGAGGAAGCTCGCTGCCCTCTCGCAGCCACAGCTGCCAGGACGGTGCCCATGCCCTGTGCTGCTGCCTGGGCCCAGCCCTGTGCAGCTCCGGGCTCCTGCCAGCCGGCTCCCCTGTCACTGCCCTGTGCCTTTCAGGTCCTCGAGTGCCTGGACTTGAGGGAATGCAGTGACAGTGTTCTGGAGATCCTGGCACAGAACCTGCAGAGCGAGCACATGGCCAGGCGTTACTTGGCACTCCGAGGCCTCGTAGTGCTGGGCAAGAATCCCTTGATGGTGAGAAGGGGGCAGTGGCTGAAGCCGTGCAGGCAGCGTGGGGCTGGACAACGCAGTCGCTTGGCCTTGCCTGGGCTTCGGGCGCTGGGGTAGCTGCTCCCAGCTCTCCTGCCTCCCGCTTCAGCTGCCCCAGTGCTTCGCGACAGGCCTTTGGCCTCCGGGCCCTGCGGCAGCAGGACGGCGTTTCACAAACTTCTGTTCCACACAGGCTGAAAAAATGTGGAGCCTGACTGAAAGTCTTGTCGAGTTCCTGTGGGATGCAGATGGATGGTTAGCATGACATTCATGCTACTCAGCTTTATCATCTTGGACAATGACATGCTGATGCCCAGCCCCATCACACTGCAGCTGCTTGAGGCGCTCCTGCCACTCTTTGACCACATAAGGCTCACTGCTCCCATCCACTGCCGCTGGGTGCTGTCTGGACACTTAGTGCCCTGTGAATTTGCAGGCCTGTGCCAGGCTGAGCCCCGTGCAGCCGATGCTGAGGTCTTTATTTCTTCCTTCCATACAGAACCACAGCCAGGTGCAGCGGCTCTCCATACTGCTCTTCCGAACACTGGTGACTCTTCCAGAAAGGGAAAAGGAAAAAAAGGCCCTGAAGACACCTCTTTGCCAGAGCCTGCTGCCCCTCTTTTTCCACTGCCATCATGAGAAGCAGCTTGTGGCACAGGTGAGGACTTGTGGGCTGCTGCTGTTCCCCTGGCAGGGGGCTCGGCTGCCTCCTGCTCTGGCACCTGCCGAGCTGCAGCCTCCTCCAGGCCTTGGCACAGGGACGCAGGTCCTGCACCCTGCGCTGTGGGGCCATCTCCAAGTCTCTGCTGCTCCCCAGGCTTCTCAGGAAACGCTGCTTTCTGTGGCCGAGTTCTTAAAAAAAAGGGATCTTGAAAGACTGGTGAAGAGGCAGAATCTGTGGAAGTTCAGCGAGTGCCTGGTAAGGAGGGCCTGCAAGCCCCAGCCTCAGCCCGGAGAAGCCCCCTGAGCGCAGTGCTCAGTGTGCAGGGCGGGCAGCTGTGCCCCTGCCCGGTGCTGCACGCAGAGGCCGCGCGGTCTCTTCTCCTAGCTCACGATGGAGCCCCGGCCCGGCGGGGCTGCGGGGCGGGCCGGCACCGCGGCTCCCCGGGCAGCAGCCGGCCCTCTGCCCCCTCCCCTCGGGAGCCCGGCGCCGGCCGCTGCTGGCCGCGCCTCAGGGCTGTGCGGGCAGGGGAGGCCGGGGCTGGGCGCAGGCAGCGCCCGGCCCAGGGGCTGAGCCCGCGCCAACCCTTCCCTCCTGCCGCTCTCTGCAGCTGGCAGAGGACAGGAGCCGAGCGGCCGAGCACCTGCGCCGGGCCCTGCCCTACCTGCGGAGCCCACAGGAGTCCCTGCGAGCAGCGGCCATCAGGTTCATGGGTGAGCCACGAGCCCGGGCTCCCTCCCCGGCCCGGCCCGGCCCGCCGCAGCTCGGCCCCGGCCCCGCCTGCTGCCCCGGCAGCGCCAGCCGGGCCCGGCGCCGTGGAGCCCCGCCTGGCCCGGGCATTGCTGCTGCCGCCCTCTGGCAGCCGTGCCCTGGGGCGGCAGCGTGCGGCAAGGGCCGGGCTGAGCCCTGCCGGGCCAGCAGCCCGTGTGGCCACAGCGCCGGCAGCGCCGCTGGCAGGGAGCTGTGCAGCTGGCGCCGTGACAGGCTCTGTGTTCACAGGCATGGCCGCGCAGCACCTGAGGGGGAAGAAGGAAGAGCTCCGGCTCATCTGCAACCGTGAGTGAGGGCAGCGGGCTGGCAGCGGGGGCTGCCGGGGGAGCTGCAAGCCCTGCCCCGGCTGCGGAGGGCTCTGCTCCCTGTGCGGATGAGGGGCAGAGTGGGCAGAGCACAGAGAGATTTCAGGGCCACCTGGGTGAATTCATGGCAGCTTCGGGCTGCTCCCGTTGGTCCCTGCTCCCTCCTGGCCATGGCTAGAGCCGGCTGGGATGGCCCGGGCAGGGGGATCTCCTCAGCTCCTCGCAGATCCGGGATCTGACCATGGCTCTGTTCCTTTCTCTTTCAGCCCTTGAACACCTGACAGAGGACACCAGCAGTGCGGTGTCAGACGTGGCACGTCAAACATTGTATGTCCTCCAGGCACTGCAGAGTGAGTGATATTCCGTCTTCCAGACGGTGCAAGATCATCTCCGCTGGGCATGGTGGACACGGCCTTGTCTGTTGGGGCTCGGCTGGCTGCGCTGCTGGAGCTCTGCAGAGAGCTGATTCCTCTGTCTACTGAGGCCACCTTAGCCAGCGGGAATTTTCCATTTCTTTAAGATTGTTCTTTTCTTCTTCTTGTTTTTCCTTTAGTGTATAAATATGGAGTGTGTTATAACATACAGACTCCCAGGAGCTTTCTTTTGCTGCCCAGGGTCTGCAGGGCATAGGGGAAGAGGAGGAGAAGGGTGCCTGGGCTCAGCAAGATGCCCAGGCGTGCAGTGTTGCAGGGGAAATGCCAGAAGCCCCTTGGCCTGTGGTGGTTCTGCTGAAGCCTTTGTGCTTGTGACAGAGCAAGTGGCAGGGGCCGGAGCTGTGGGGATCCCTGCCAGAGCAGTGCCTGGAGATGGCCACAAGCCCTGTGCCGGGCAGGAAGCACCATCCGTGTCCTCCTGCCCGTGTGCTGCTGGCTGCCTTGCTGAGGGCTCCCAGGTGCCTCTGGATGGGGCTGCTCTGGAGCTGCTGTGGGGCTGTGGCGCTGCTGCCGGGCAGCTTGGCCGGGCTGGGGCAGCCCCTGAGGGGCTGGGGCGCTGGCAAGCCCTGGGCAATGGGCTGTCAGAGGCCACAAGCAGCCCCCCGGCAGTTGCCCACCTTGTTACTGCCAGAGTTGACTTGCAAGAGGGACCCTGGGCACTGTGGAACTAACAGCATCGGTGTTGTTGGAAACCCAAATGCAGGGAAATCTCAGACCTTTGGTCTTGTCAGCAAAGCTTAGAATTAAAGACAGGATTTGATGGGAGACCTTGGAAAGGGCTTCCAAACTTAGGTGCTAGAAGCGAGAATGTGCATTTCTAGTTTATTATAGCAGAGACACGGGGAGGAAGGTTGAAGTGGAGGAAAGTTTAGAGTTTTAGGGCTGAAGATCTAGGAAAAAAAAAGTAGTTACAATGGTAAACAAGAAGCTTAGGATGCAGTGCTGTAGGTTTGTGTGTCATAACATGATTGGCTAAGGAAGCTTACACTGTAGCATGAGTCCATAAGATGAAATATTGAAGGACTGGCGTAAAACATAAATATCCTGGTTGGCAGTGTCTTCTTGGCCAAGAAATCCTTCAAAGCTCTTCTAACTAAAAGTCTTGCAGCCTTGTGAGCCATGCAGTGCAGATGTGAGCCAAACTCACCCTTCCTTTTCATGTAGAAGAGAAGAAAAGGCAATGGCATCATCTAAAACACTCAGAGGTCTGTTCTCTAGCTCGTTCCAAACTCCCTCGAATCCCCCAAAGTGGGATTTAGCTACAGAGAGATGACAGGGACTCTTAGTGCTGGCTCTTTGACTCCACAGCAGCTGCTTTAGAATCTTTCACATAAGCCTGTGCAGTTATGTGCCAGAAATGTATCATTAGAAGAAACTTTCCCAAGTGACTTGCATGGAGGTCTGCTTGAAGGGTATTTGAGGAGAAAGGCTCCCAGCAGAGGTCTGGGCTTTGGCCTGGCTGTGTCCCCTGCTGATTGTGAAGTGTGCCATCAGCTGCAGGGCTTTCTGGGCCAAAAAATATCATCAAGTCCCTTGGACTTGCTCTTTTAGGCCTCTAAGAGCTGGACCCAATTTCAGGGCACATTTGGAGACCTCATCTATGGGTGGATGGACCCCCTTTTTTAGGATTTTCAGGACTTTTAGGATTTTCCCAATTGCTGGGAATGGTTCTCCAGGTCCCTGGTGTAAAACGGGGCTCCCCGGCAACTGCGCATCTGCAAGATGATAAACAATTGTCTTGGTTTAAGAGAGAGGTGTCTGCTAATGAAGGCGGAAGGCTTCTCTGAAAAGGAAAATGTAAATCCCCTCCCTTCAAATGATTCTCATTTAGAAATTCAAATGCTCTCAGGTAAAGATATGGGGATAGGACTGAGCCCACAGAGCAGGGCAGCATTTGCTGATGGTCTGAGCCCTTCCTAAAGATCCTGTCGGGCTGCCTTCGACACCTGGGGCCAGGGATTCCTTCCAAGCTGGGCCACTTTGGCTGGGCTGGGGGCAGCCCCAGGACAAAACCAGTCATTATCATGGAGCAGAGACCCCTGAAAGCGCCCAAGGGGGCCTGGGGGAAGAGGAGGAAGAAGGCCCTGGAGCTGCCCCAGCACATCAAACCAAAGCGGTGGTGCCGTTTGAGCTGCCACAGGAGGGTGAGTGGCAGAGCGGGCCCACAGGGTTGGTGCCCGCAGCCAACTTGGCACCATTCCATCCCATCCCATTTTATCCCATCCCACCCAATCCCATCCCATGCCCACTGACAGGACGGAAGAGGGGCCGGGCAGACACCCCGCAGGGGCCGTGCTCCATCCCCTGGGGCATCCCGGGGCTCTCCCTGCCTGGGCAGCGCAGGGCTGGGCTGGGTTCTCCGGCCTCTCCCGCAGCCCCTCAGCTCTGGCTGCGCTCGCTCTTTGCCAGGTGCAGCCCTGCAGCGCACACAAGAGCAGGACCCCGCCCGTGGCCTCTTCCGCAGAACAGCCCAGGTACCTGCAGCCATCCCCACCTGGGCTGGGCCTGCTGGCACCGCGCTTGGAGCATTCCCTGCAACATCCCTGGCTTCTTGCCCTTCTCCTACAGCTGGTCTGCCAATTCATCAAGAATATTCGGCAGGAAGAGACCAGCACCATGGGCACTGGGCTCAGAGCATATTCCCACATCTTCCAAACCAAGACCACTGCTTGTGGTGTCACTGGGCCTCATGAAAACAAAGATCTGTTTTGATACTATGGGGGCTTATGGAACCAAGGGACAATTGTGGTGCTGCAGGGCACCAAGGAGGTCTGGTTGGCTTGGCCTGACTGGTCCAGCTGACCTTGCATGTTGAAGGTTGCTTCTCATCTGCCCTTAAAACTCTGGAGTTCCGTGCTATCCTTCCTGTGGGAAAGAACTCTTCTTTTCCTCTGGGTGTTCATGGCCAAAATTAGGATTTTACCTCTATATTTGATTAAATCCAAAGATTCTTTCTATATAAAACCTGCCAGAACAGACTCCTCTGGATGGCCTTGGCGTCTTGGGGGCCACCTCTCATCTGCCTTCAAAACACTGGAGGGATGTGCTTTTCTTTCCATTGAAAAAGACATCTTTTGATGTAGGTGTCTCTGGCCAAAATTGGGAATCTGCCTCCAAAATTCCTTATATCCAAGGATAGGTCCCAGACAAAAGCTGCCAGGACTGTCTAGGTTCCCTTGGCTTCCTGAGGGCCAGCTCTCACCTGCCTGTAAAACACTGGGGCTCTGTACTTTCTTTCCTATGGAAAAGAACTGTCCTTCTTGTCCAGGTTCTCATGGAAAAAACTAGGATTTGGCCTCCCAAACTCTGTCTATCCAAGGATTGCTCCCAGACAAAAGCTCTGAAGACAAACAGGTCTGGCTGGCCTTGGCCTCCTTGGGGCTGCCTCTGATCGGCCTTCAAAACTCTGGGGCTCTGTGGTTTCCTTCCTGTAGAAAAGAACCTTCCTTCTTGTCCAGGCACCTCAGTGCATCATGGCCTCAAGCACAAGAGCACTGTAAAGGGACAGAGGAGCTCTGTGCTCAGTGGGGTGGGGACTGAGGACAGCAGAGGAGAGCCCTGGGAGGGATTGAAGGGAGGTTCCAGAGATGGTGGATCCTTTTATAATATTAGTAAACAGGGAGAAAAATGGAAAAACTTAATGTAAATTGCCACTGAGGAGATCAGGACTGGACAGAGAGATCAGAAGGACAAAGGAATTTCCCTCCCAGGGCAGGGCTGTGGTACAACACATCCCCCAGAAGTAGCCTGGAGCAGCCCAAGGCTTTGTGTGGGCAGGCAGAGGCAGGCAGGAGGCAGAGCTGTCAGCAAAGGAAGGGCCCAGCCAGGTGGGGCAGCCGGGGGATGCCGACAGCCTGCAGGGACAGAGGCGCAGGGCAGGGACACCGTGGGACAGCCTGGGCTGCACAGGGCACAGGGATGGGCAGCAGCTGCAAGACAGCCCTGCCAGAGCCACCTTGGGCAGCACTTTGGCCAAGGCTGCTGGGCCTGGGCCTGAGGCAGGAGAAAGAGACAAGTGACCCTTGCAGGGCTGGGGCCTCATTGCCTCCTTGTCGCTGCTCAGCAGCCTGGCAGGGGCTGCCCCATGCTCCTGCCCTTGCCATTGCACATCCCCACTGTTGTGGTGTGTTTTAAGCTTCCGGGTCCTTTCCTCAGGTGTGCCAATATTCCTTTCTCCCTTCCCCCTCGCCCCTTGCTGAGTGTGCCCTGTCAATCAGGTTTAACATTCCAGCAAGGCGTCATATGGTTGGTCAAATTCAAAAGATGCTCCTCAGGCCTGGGGGACATTGGACCGTATAGGTGTCCCTAGTCCCTTGAGACCCTGCTCCTTTCACCTGGTTGGTAGCTCACCTGTCCCCTCCCCTTCCCCTGTCCCTGAGCTTAAAAGGTTAATCAGACCATGCGGCCTCTATTCTGTTGGAGTAGTTGCCCCGGTTCAGACCTCTGTAACCATGGAATAAACACCTGGAAACCCTCCAGTGGAATCCTCTCCTTTTCTCTCTTCACCATCGCCAGAAGCTCTCTCTCCTGAGGTAAACGGAGTTCCTGACAAGCCTGGACTTGCTCAGTGCCCCGCTGCAATCTCCAGCAGCCGAGGTATCTCTGGGGTAAAGCACCACAGAAGCCGCCTTTGGCTCAGCAGCGAGGGTCCCACTGACCCAGGCACAATCTAACTGGTAATATTGGGATTCCTATTCCAATACCCCACATGCCAGTGCCCATCCCGGGAAGAGCCCTGAGCAAGGAGGGAGGGACAGGATCTGCCTGGCCAGGGGCTGGGGCTCAGGCCTTGGCCCTTTGCATTCCTGAAACACATCCAGGTTTGCTCAGCACCAGAGACACCTTTGCCTTGTTTGTCCCCAGCTGTCATCACTGCCTCCAGTGTTCTGCTCTAACTGGAACCTGGGGACACTTTCTCAGTTGCGTTCCTCAGTGGGAACCATTAAAACTTCAGTTAACTTCAGACTTTCAATTTAAGTTTGAGTTCTTGAGAAGTTTTCTGAACACTCTCTCAGGGACTGAGTCTGATGTAAACAACACCAAATCCCCAAGAGGCTCATTAAAGTCCTTGTGCTGTGTCTGTGCTGCTGAGCTTTAAAGGAACAGCTCTTCCCAGGGCCAGCTCCTCTCCCAGCCCAGCAGGGCTGAGGGCTCTGCCTGCAGGCACTGAGGGGACAGGAGCCAGGCAGAGACAGGCTGAAGGCAATCAGGATTGGGAAGACATTGAGCTGAGACTTCACCTGGGGAAAGATCTTCACAGCCCTGTGCATGGTGAGTGTGTGGGTGCAGGGCAATGTCCCCTGTGCTCCTGGAGGGATCTCCTGAAGCCAGCACACCCCACAGCCTGGGGGATGTGTCAGGAGGACTCTCCCAGTTTCTCTGTGGCACAGGAGGAGCAGCAGGAGGAGGATGTGCTGCAGAGCAGGGCTGCCCTGGGCACTGTCAGAGGGACAGGGCAGGACGGCTCCTGCTGCCAGGGACGGCTGCAGGGGCTGAAGCTGGGGCTGCAGCCAGGGCTGCCCAGGGCTGTCCTGCAGAGCAGCTCCTGCAGCCCTCAGGGCTCTTGGCCAGCCCAGGGCATGTGCCACCTGCCAGGGGCAGCTCTCAGCCTGCCTGGCAGCTCCCCATGGACACTGCAGGGGAGAAGTTGGAGGTGGAAGGAGCCACCCCCATCAGGGCAGATTCCTCCTGCTCTGGAGATGGAGCTGCATGGCCAGGGCTGCTCTCAGCTTTCTCCTAAAGGGAAGGGAAAGGGGCTGTCAGCTTTGGCTGTGTCACTGACACTCCTGCACTGTCACCCTGGGCATCAGCAGATGGGCCTCAGATCTCCCTCAGAAAGTGCCTCCTCAGCCTCCTCTCCCTACAGACAGCAGCAGCAGCACCTTGGCTTGCAGCATCTCTGCCCTTAAGGCCCTGCTGCCAGGGAGATGCCCCTGGGCAGTGCCCTGTGCTGGGAGGGGTCTGCAGGGCAGAGCTGAGCCCCCAGGGCTGGGCTGGGCTCTGGCAGCACTGGCAGGGACAAGGCTTGGATAGAGAGAAACAGCTCCCAGTAGGCACAACTCCAGGCAGCAGAGAGCCAGACCAACCCTTGGCATATCTCCCTGTCCAGCTGCATAGGGAAAGAGAGAAGGGCTTAGATAAATTGACTTTTAAACTGGAGTCTTTAAAAACTCCACTTATTTTTTGAAGCTCAGTTTATGTTGGATCACCCTGAACTACAGGGAGGTGGAATGGGCAAAGTGCACCTGTGTGGGGACCAGCAGGTCTGACTGCAATGGGGCAGAGGGAGCCCTGTTTTCTCTTTGGGCTTCCCCAGGGTTCAGGCTGAGAGCAGTGCATAAGGTGAATCAGTAACTCAGGAGCATAAACCCAAGCTCAAGAATAAACATACTGAGTGAAGTTTCCCCACAGGCAGAGAAGTAGTTTTGAGGGAATTCCTAAAATAACCCTATAGGGTTGATTCCAAGAGCTTGGTCTCAGCTTTTCAATGTCTTGTTTCTACACTCCACAATGCCCAGAGTGAAGGAATGTCCAACAGCAGCTCCATCAGGCACTTCCTCCTGCTGGCATTGGCAGACACGCGGCAGCTGCAGCTCCTGCACTTCTGCCTCTTGCTGGGCATCTCCCTGGCTGCCCTCCTGGGCAACGGCCTCATCATCAGCGCTGTAGCCTGCGGCCACCACCTGCACACGCCCATGTTCTTCTTCCTGCTCAACCTGGCCCTCAGCGACCTGGGCTCCATCTGCACCACTGTCCCCAAAGCCATGCACAATTCCCTCTGGGACACCAGGGACATCTCCTACACAGGATGTTTTGCACAGCTCTTTTTCTTTATGTTCTTCATTGGAGTAGAGTTTTATCTCCTGACTGTCATGTGCTACGACCGCTACGTGTCCGTCTGCAAACCCCTGCACTACGGGACCCTCCTGGGCAGCAGAGCTTGTGCCCACATGGCAGCAGCTGCCTGGGCCAGTGCCTTTCTCAATGCTCTGCTGCACACAGCCAATACATTTTCGCTGCCTATGTGCCATGGCAATGCCCTGGGCCAGTTCTTCTGTGAAATCCCTCAGATCCTCAAGCTCTCCTGCTCCAAATCCTATCTCAGGGAACTTGGGCTTTTTGGTGTTAGTGCCTGTTTGGGACTTGGCTGTTTTGTGTTCATGGTTTTCCCCTATGTGCATATCTTCAGGTCTGTGCTGAGGATCCCCTCTGAGCAGGGATGGCACAAAGCCTTTTCCACCTGCCTCCCTCACCTGGCCGTGCTCTCCCTGTTTATCAGCACTGGCATATTTGCCAATCTAAAGTCCTTATCCCTCTCCTCCCCATCCCAGGATGTGGCCCTGTCATATCTGTATTCAGTGGTGCCTCCAGCCCTGAACCCCCTCATCTACAGCCTGAGGAACCAGGAGCTCAAGGCTCCAGTGTGGACACTGATGACTGGATGCTTTCAGGAACATTAAACTATTGGTCAATTACTTCAAATCACTTCTAATAAAACTCATTTTTGATACTTCTTGTTAGTTTCATTTTGGAGATCTGTTTCCTTTGTTTTAATTTTTTCATTTTGTCAATAAAGTAAAGCCATTCCTTGTGCCATTTCTTATTTTGTTTCTCTCCACATTCCCTATGGCCACAGACTCTCTCAATGAGGGGCTGCGCTCTTGGTGGCTTTAAATGAACTAAAAGATCTCCCAGCAAAGATTTCTGCAGAGATGCCCTTTTGTTCCCTTCTCTGGAGCTGCAGCAGCAATGTCTGTGTGCAGAGCTGGGGGCAGATCAGTGCTGGCCCAGCAGCTGTGCCCAGCAGCAGCAGCACTTGGTGTTGCCAGTGCTGTTGACGTGGCCCTGCCTTGCTGCCCTGGTGGCCCTGGTGTTGCTGCAGAGTCTGAGTGCTCTCGGGGCTGGGCACAGCCCTGGAGGGTGGCAGTGCTGGGGCTGCAGCAGGGACAGGCCAAGTAATATAATTAATTCATAATATAAATAATTTGTAATATAAATAATCTTTGATAGTTCTTTTGGCTTTGGTTTTTTTTTTTTTTTTCCCCTGTGTTTTAGTTTTTCAATATTGTCCATAAAATAAAAGCATTGTTTTGACATTTCTCATTTTGTTTGTCTTCACCTTCCCTGAAGCCACTGACTGTGTCAATAGGAGCTGCACTGTTGATGGCTTTAATAGAACTAAAGGATCTCCCAGCAAAGTTTTCTGCAGAGATGCCTTTTTGTTGCCTTCTCTGGAGCTGCAGCAGCATTGTCTGGATGCAGAGCATGGGCCAGATCAGTGCTGAGTCCATCAGCTCTGATCCTGCTGGCCACACCATTCCTGATCCAGCCAGGACCCTTTGGCCTTCTTGCCCACCTGGGCACACTGCTGCCTCATGTCCAGCCTGCTGTCCATCAGTCCCTGCAGGTCCCTTTCTGCCTGGCTGCTCTCCAGCCGCTCTGTCCCCAGCCTGTAGCACTGCAGGGGTTGTTGTGGCCAAAGTGCAGGACCTGGCACTGGGACTTGTTAAACCTCACCTTGTTGGATTTGGGCCCTGGATGCAGCCTGTCCAGGGCCCTGTGCAGAGCCATCCTACCCTCCAGCAGATCCACACTCACATCCAGCTTGCTGTCGTCTGCCAAGATATCCTTAGTTCCATGGGGCCCCTCAGTGTCACAATGGCCTCTTGGTTACTCCAGGCCCTGCACTGTCACAATGGTCTCCTTTGTTCCATGGGGCCCTCAAATGTGACAATAGACTCCTTGGTTCCATGGGGCCCCTCAGTATCACAATGTTCTTGTTGGTGCTGCAGTTTCACAGGGGCCCCTTGTTTCCATGGGGCCCCATGGTGTCACAATGGCCCCTTGGTCACATGAGGTCCTACCTGTCACCATGGTGTCTGTGGTTCCACAAGTCTCCTCAGTGTCACAATGGACTCCTTGTTTCCACGAGGCCCCACAGTGTCACAGCTTTCTTCCAGAATCCTTGAGGCCCCATCCTGTCACAGTGCCTCCTTGGTTACACAGATCCTACAGTGTCAGAACGGCCCCTTGGTTCCACTGGGCCCTGGAGTCTCCCAATGGTCTCCTTGGTTTTGCAGTGCCAAAATGGTGAAACACCTTGGTTACACAAGGCCCTGCAGTGTCACAATGGTCTCTCTGGTTCCATGAGGACCCAGAGTGTCAAGGAGCACTCCCTGGTTCCATTTGGCCCCAGAGCACCACAATGGACCCCTGGTTCTGTGGGGCTGCATGGTGTCGCCATGGTCCTCTTAGTTCCACGAGGCCCTGCAGTGTCACAATGGCCCCAGAGTGCACAGAATGCCAGAATCAAATAGGCTGGAAAAGACCTTTGGGATCATCAAGCCCAACCAATACCCTAATACTGCCTTGTCACTCAAGCCATGCCACTAAGTTCCACTGGAGAGGGACAGTGACTCTGCCACCTCTCCCCTGGCCAGCCCATTCCAATGCCCACTCACCCTTTCTGTGAAGAACTTCTTCCTATTGTCCAGCCTGAACCTTGCCTGGTGCAGCTTAAGGCTGTGTCTTCTTTACCAGCTCCCCAGCAGATCCACACTCACACCCAGCTTGGTGCCGTCTGCAATTTGTGAATGGTGGACTCGATCCCCTCACCCAGATCATCAGTGAAGATATTAAACAGGACTGGGCCCAGCACAGATCCCTGGGGGACACCACCGGTGCGTGGACACCAGCTGGGTGTAGCACCATCCCCACCACTCTCTGGGCCCAGCCTCCAGCCAGCCCTTAAATCTCCCAGTGAGGAGGGAACCTGCCCAAGCCGTGGGCTGCAGCTTTTCCAGGGAATGCTGTCAGAGAGTGTCAAAGGCTTTGCTGAATTCCAGGCACACAACATCCACAGCCTTTCCTGCATCCACAGGTGGGTCACCAGGTCATAAAAGGAGACCAGGTTGGTCAGGCAGGACCTGCCACCCCTAAATCCACGCTGGCTGGCTCTGATCCCTCAGCCATCCTGTGGGTGCCCTGTGATGGCACTCAAGGTGATCTGTTCCATAACCTTGCCAGGCACCCAGGTCAGGCTGACAGGCCTGGAGTTCCCCAGCTCCTCCTTCCAGCCCTTCTTGGGGATGGGCTCACACTGGCACCTCCAGTCCTCTGGGACCTCCCTGCTGAGCCAGCACTGATGGTAAATGATGGAGAGCAGCTTGGGGAGCTCATCCACAGCTCCCTCATCCCCCTGGGATGGATCCCATCTGATCCCATACACCTGTGAGCATCTGAGGGGCTCAGCCGGTCCCCAGATGCTTCCTCCTGGATTACAGGGGGGCTGTTCTGCTCCCTGTGCCCATCCACCAGCTCAGGAGAACACTTGTCCTGAGGACAACCTGCCCCAATATTGAAGAGTGAGGCAAATAAGGTGTTAAGCAGTTCAGCCATTTAATTATCTTTAGTTACTATCTTCTCCACTGCATCCAATAAAGAGTAGAGGTTCTCCTTCTCCCTCCTTTTGCTAAAACTTTTTTATACAAACTTTTTTTTTTTTTTAGAGGATGGGTCAGGTTAAGTTTTGATTGAGCTTTCACCACTCTAATGTTCTTTCTGATAACCTAAAGACATCCTTAAACACTTCCTGCAATGCCAGTCCTTTTTTCCCCTGAGTTCCCACAAAAGCTCCATACCCAGCCAGGCCAGTCATTTTCCTCTCTAGCTCATCTTTTGCCTCACTGGGACAGGCAGCTCCTTCCCCCTTAAGATTACTTTCTTGAAATGTGTCCATCCTTCCTGGACCCCTTGGTTTTTAAGGGCTGTTTCCTTTAAAAAAAATCAGTACCTGATTTGGTACTCCCCAAATCAGCATCCTAAACAGGCCAAAGTCTGCCCTTCCTAATTCCAGTGCAGAAGTTTTGTTGCTGCCCCCGCTTCTTTCACAGAACATTGAAAACTTGATTATTTCATGGTCACTGTGCCCCAGGCAGCCTCCGAGCCCCACATCTGCCACCAGCCCTTCTCTGTTTGTGAACATCAGGAGACAGAGCTTTCCCTGGCAGTGGGAGTGTTACCAAAAATTTAATAAAACAGATAACTCCTTAACCCCAACGCAGCATTAAGGAGCAGCATTCTTTATTCAGCTGGATGCACGGGGGGTAGCTCCTCCCAAAGCCCTGCAGGCTGAGTACAGGAAATTTTTTGTTAATTTTCTGTATTTTGCGCACATATTCATTGATTTTCTCAGACTAAACATAAATATGATAATGGTTTCCCCAAAATCATTAACATATTTCCCTTCCCCTTTACCCATGCATTCTGGTGTCCTGGAGGTCTCTCTGGTGGTCCCTGGTGGTTGTGGACCCCAATGTTCCAGTGGGCCTGGCTGTGACATTGTGTCCTGGAGTGACGTTATGATGCTTGTATCCCCATTCATATGGCACAAGGGTTGCAGGAGAAGAGAGAGGCGAGAATGTTGATCCATGATCAGAAGGCTTGATTTATTATTTTATTTTATATATACTACATTATAACTATAATAGAAGAAAAAGGTTCTCAGAAGGCTAGCTAAGCTAAGAATAGAAAAAAAAAGAATTAATACAAAGATCTGTGTCTCAGAGAGAGAGCGAGAGCCAGCTCTGCCGTGACTGGTCAGTAAATCCAAACATCCACAGGAGACCAATCACGGATCCACCTGTTGCATTCCACAGCAGCAGATAACTACATTTGTTGCTGAAACTTCTCAGCTTCATCTGGAAAAATCCTAATGAAAGGATTTTAATGAAAAGATGTCTGTGACACCTGGCTGAGCTGGCAGGACATTGAGGCTGGTGAACTTCCAGTTTCCTTTCTCACACAATGGGCATTGTGTGTTTTCCATAGGTCTGAGGTTTTGGAGAAAAAGCTCCAGGTGTCAGCAAACCTGGTGTACACAATTGATCATCTGGTAACATGAGGCCACAGAGTGGGTTATGTGAGGTCATCAAGAACTATGACATCATAGAACTGCATCTGTGACATCACATGGCAGTAGTCTGACATCACAGAGCTGGCCGTGACATCACAGAGTTGGCTGTGACATCAGAGACTAACTGTGACATTAGAAAATGGGCTGTGACATCACAGTGCAGTCTGAGACATCCCAGAGGGGCTGTGTGACATCCCAGCAGGGCTGTGTCAGGTCACTGGGTTGGTCACTCTGCCCCAGCTCCCCCTCACAGTTTCTCCCAACAAGTCCAATGCTGTTCATGCCCAGCAGGGTCCCTGTCCCCCGGGATCCCCCCGGCCCACCTGGAGCCACAGCCTCCACCAAAGGATGTTCCACAGGATCCACCCCAGAGCCTGACAGGGGACAAGGGGCCAGGGCTGTGTGACCAGGACATCAAGGACAGGGATTATCCAGGTCACTGCGGCCTGGTTTGGGATCCCTAGGGCAGGAAAGATGTTTGGCAGCTGGAGCAGAGCCTGGGAAGGGCCTCCAAGGTGGGGCTGGAGCCCTTGGGCTGTGAGCAGAGGCTGAGGGAGCTGGGCTTGTCCAGCCTGGAGCAGGGAAGGCTGAGGGGCTCCTCATGCCAGCCTGGCAGTGCCAGCGAGGAGGGGATGGAGAACACAGAGCCAGGCTCTTCACAGGGGGCTGGTGGGAGACAGTGGGTAGAAGGGTTGGATGAAGGAAGTGTTGGGGAGGGGGGAGGGGCAAAGTGTGATTGATTGTCAGCGATGAGGAGTTTTGATTTTCATATCTGTTCAAAATGCATGAGAAGGTGGTGGAAGCCAATATAAATTGGACATTGCTGATATCAACCAAAACTGGAAAAGACAACTGACCTGGACAAAACAGTTCTCTCTTCATTGTTTTCAATATAGTATATTCATTTTGAATACACTTCTGCAATGTGACTAATTAACCTCTGAAGAATTAAAAACTTGAATGAATCCCAGAGACTTGTCTTGTTTTGGTATTCTGAACAAATATTTATGAGCTTTTCTAACTGAATTCCTGAACTGAGAAGCTCAAGAACAAAGACGCCTCTGGAGCAGTGAAATTCATCATCGGTCTCCAAGTGACTGAGGATCCATCCCCATCAGAGCAGCAATGAACAGAAATGGGCACAGCTTTGTGGCTCCCCCAGCTCTGGGATGGGCCCTGGGCCTGGAGCAGGAGCAGCTCTTGAGGGCCCCAAGGCCAGGGCTCCTGTGCTGCCCTGGGCAGATGGGATGGCAGCAGGGGCTGCAGAGCTCTCAGCACCTCAGCCCGAGGGGAGCAGGGCAGCCAGGGAGCCTCATTTGGCCTTGGCCCAGCACCTTCCCCCATGGCTGGGGCTGAGTCCTGTGGCAGCTGCAGCTGCTGCTGTGCCCTTGCCAGGGGCTGAGGCCATGGGGCAGTGCCCAGAGCAGCCTGGCCTGAGCAGAGCTGTGGGGCCAGAGCCGGCTGGGCTGGGCTGGGGAGAGGCCCTTGGTGCTGCCCAGAGCTCAGGGCAGCTGGCAGAGCTTGCAGGGAGCTGGGCTGGGCTGGGCTCAGAGAGCCTGGCCCAGAAACCATCAGTGTCCATCTCAGCCTGGCTGAGCGTGCAGGGGCGGGACTCAGGCCAGGCCTTGTGGGGCAGGGCCAGCGCCTGTGCAAGGCATTGCAAACAGGCAAGTGGCCCAGAGAGGAGGCTGCTCGTGCCCTTGGTGGCATGGACAGAGCAGGGAGGGGGCCCAGGACATTTGTCAGCACCAGACTCTGTGCCCATGCATTGGCAGCCCTGGCTGCTGAGCCCAGCTTTGGCCTGGGCTGAGTTTGGCTGTGGCCCAGCTCCTACTTCCTGCAGGGCTCAGGGCCTGTTCCCGGCCATGGCCAGCCCTGGCTGCCTCTCTGCAGGCCAGAGGCCGGCAGAGCCTGGGGCAGGGCTGTCTGTGCAGCCCCACAGGTGCCAGGGGCTCTGCAGGAGCTGGCAGAGGCTGCCCAGCAGGGAGGCCATGGGGCACACCTCAGGGCACAAGTGGCACTGCCTGTTCATGGGCACACAACTGATGTCTGCCTGGAAAGGGGCACAGGTTTTAACACCATTGGTTTCATAATATACAAGCATATTTTTATTATCTAGCTCATTTAAATACTTTTAAGAAATGGCAATTTTTTCCCGCCAGGAACAGGAATTTCCTGGATCTACTGGATCCTTTTAGTGATGGCAGGAGAAGAAATACTGATCTTCCCCTCTGCCTTTGCCATCAATATTCAGTCTAATATTTCATGACACTCCTTCTTTCAGATGTTTCCAGGTCTCCTGGATAAATGGCCGTGTCGAAGGACGTCTCTTCACTTGACCAGCTGGATCTATTTCCCTTCCATTTCTCTCAGATTTCCTCCTCCAGATGCTTTCTGGTCATTTGAGTGCCTCACAACTGACTGGGTTCATGCTTTGAACTTCAGGATATTCCTCAATATTTCTGAAATTGAAATAAATATCACATTACTCAAAATCCTAATTAAATTTATTACTATCCTAGAATTACCTTTTCTATGTCTTTGTCTAAAACTCTTCCTGTACAGAAATCCCTGGGAGATGGTGGACATGGCAGAAGCTGCTGAGACACCAAAGAGAGCTGAGGGAAAGCTGTGATGGTTATTAAACTGTTCTAATGTTCAACTTGTGTTTGTTGGCAAAAAACCTTTCTGTGCCTCTGAGTGTCACCAGGCCCTGAGCCCAAAGGACACAAACCTGATGAGTTGTGGTTCCCACTGCAAGGGCTGCACTTGCACCTTGGCTCATCACAGGAGAGCTCTTCCTCCCCTTTCTCTCTTTTCCTCCCTCTAAGCATGGAGGGAGCTCCAGACTTCAGTGTGTGACTCGTGTGTGCAAAGAGCAAATCTGGGCAGAATTGGGGCAGGGAGGGTTTGGGGGGACCTTGGGATCTGTGCTGGGCACAGAAGGTGTTTTCCATTGCTCTGAGACTGTCTGCTGTGGAAAGTGGATTCAATATCCCGCAGAGTAATGACTTTTGCATTGAGGGAACTGTGCCTTCCCTTGGCTTTGTTGACTAACAATAAATGAACATCTGTCAGTGTCTCAGGCAGCTCCTTCTCCATGGAAAGCAGGTGGGAGCTGGAACCAAGGAGCTGAAAGCTGCAGGTGCAGCCTGGGTTGGAGGGAGCTCAGATTTGCACAAGGCTGCTCTGAGTGCCAGGGCTTGGATGGGGGAAATGGTGGGGTGGGGGTAGGGACAGAGTCTGATTGATTGTCAGCCATGAAGGGTCTTGATTTTCATATCCATTCAAACTGCATGAGGAGGTACTTGGATTCAGCGTAAACTGGAGATTGCACATATAAATAAATTAACAGGAAAAAATAACTAAACAGGACCTTAAAAACCTCTTCTCGCTTTTTTTTTAGATATCGTGTATTCATTTTGAATACACTACTGAGATCTACCTAGCCACGAATGATTTGAAAATTAAAATCAAATTATCCCCAGAGACTTGGCTTGTTAAGGTGTTCTGAATGTTAATGAGCCCTGGGACACTGAATTCCTGCACTGAAGAGCTGAAGGCTGAACAAGCCTCTGCAGCAGGAAAATTCAGCAGCAGCCTCCAAGGTGCTGAGGATGTCAGCAGCCCCCACTGAGGCCATCCCTGCCCAGAGACCGTGGGGGAATGGGCAGACAAGGAGAGCGTCCCTGGGGCTGGGGCAGCACAACTCAGAGGCACCAGCGGCTCCAGCTGGGCAATGGAGTGTGGAATGTGGCTGGGAAAGCCCTGCCTGGGCTGGGCCAAGCAGGACACACAAGCCCTGACTCCTAAACGCCAAACAATTCTCTCAAGGAGACATTTAAAAGGAATTAAAATTGTTTGCTTCTTCTGTGTTGGATACACTAGAGAAATACCAACAAGAGGTTCTCAGGAGCTCAAAAGAGCAAACCAGTCTTTACTGGTAATTTTAGAAAATCAGAGAAACCTTGAAAAAAGGTTTTCTATGACATTCAATCAACAAAAAACACTTCTCAAAGCATTGACTTGGCCCATTCAACTTCAGAAACTCTATGCCTGTTCAATTTTATGTTAAAAAAATTTGCAAGAGGAGAAAAACAGAAATAGACAGAGAAACAGAGAAAGACAAAAAAGATTTAGAGAAGCACACACAGAGCTACTAACTCCTGGATTCCAGCAGTGTTCAAATGGAAATTCCAAGAGGAGGTAGGGTCAAGATGTGTGCTTGCCTTGTGGTCAGCCTCAAATTCCCCTTGGTCTTCCTGGGCCCTTCCCCCAGGTGGGACTTGGGCTCATTTGGTCCCTCAGGAGCTGGGCTGGGGCTGCAGAGGTGGCTGTGGAGCATTGCCTGTGCTGTGCCAGGGACTGGCAGCCACTGCTGGGCTGGGACAGAGGTGCAGCTTTGCTCTGCACCACAGACACCTTTCCCTTGCTTGTCCCCATCTGTCATCCCTGCCACCCATGTTCTGCTTTACCTGGAACCTGGGGACACTTTCCCAGGCCTGTCCCTCAGATGGATCTATTTAATCTATTTAAAGTATGAGAAACTTAAGTTTCACTCCCTTTTGAGTCCCTGAGAATTTTTTGGCACACTCTGTGGGACTGAGTCTGATGCAAAGAGCACCAAAGCCCCAGAGGGTCATTAAAGTCCCTGTGCTGTGTCTGTGCTGCTGAGCTGGGCTGGGCTCCTGGCCCAGAGGCAGCTCCTGGCAAGGGCAGCGCTGCAGAGAGACAGCTCTGGCCAGGAGCAGCTCCTGTGCACAGCCCAGCAGGGCTGGGGCACTGCCAGGGCCCCTCAGGGACACCAGCAGGGCACAGACAGAGCTCACAGGGGCTCAGCACTGGCAGGGGCTGTGGGACGGCCCCGAGGGGGCTGTGTCACAGCAGCTCCTCTGTGGCTGTGTCATTGAGGCACAGAGCAGCTGGGATGTCAGCAAGGGGCTTTGGGACAGCACAGAGTGGGCTGTGTGATATCACAGATTGGGCTATGACATCACAGAGGTTGTTGTGAGAGGTCAATGAGAAGCTATGGCATCATAGAGGGAACTGTGTGACAACACAGAGGGGGCTGTGAGGTCAGAGTGTGTGCTGTGACATTACAGAGTGGCAGTATCACATCACAGACAGGGTTTGTGACACCACTGAGGGGATTGTGACAGCACAGAGCTGCCTGTGATGTCATAGAGTAGGGTATGAGGCCATAGAGCAAATTCTGGCATAGAGTGTGGAACTGGGGCATCAGAGGGTGGGCTGTGACATCACTGGGTGACTGAGTAACATCATAGAGCAGGTGGTGACATCACAGTACAGATTGTGAAATCATAAAGTGACTTTGTGACATCACAGAGACTTCTGTGACATCACAGAGCAGCTGTATCACATCAGAGGGTGGCATCTCAGAGTTGGCTCTGTGACATCACAGGAAGGCTGTGTGAAATCACAGGAGACTGTGTGACATCACAGGATGCTCTGTGATATCACAGGGCTGTGTGAGGTCATTGGGGAAGTCACTCTGCCCCGGCCCCCCTCACAGCTCCCCCCAGAGCAGTCCAACCCTGCTCGTGCACAGCAGGGTCCCCTGTCCCCCTGGGTCCCGCAGCCTCCCCCAGAGGATGTTCCACGAGATCGACCCCAGAGCCTGACACGGGGACGGGGGGCCGGGGCCCTGGGGGTGGCACAGGGGGACAGGGACCCCCCGGCAGCGTCCCCGTGTCCCCCAGGGCCAGAGCCTGGGCCAGGGCTCCTTCACCCTGTTACGAATGAGGGCTTGAGAGCGCTGAAAAAATCCCCAGCAAGGGATCAGCAAAAACCAGATTTAATATTAAGGGACAGCAGCGCAGAGTTCCTTGGCAAGAGTCACTCTGCTCCTGAGGGGACATTTCAGGCACACCAAGGAAACAAAGCAACAACAAAACCAAACCAAATCCAGGCAATCAAACCAGAAATGAACCAAGAACTGTCCCTGTGTGTGTGTGTAACACAAGGACAGTGAGGGCAAGGATAAAAGCAATATGGCCTAAAAGCTTAACAGAGCTCAAACTTAACAGGACTTAGCATAACCGTGACTGATTCTTTAAACTTGACAATTTAACAAAAGAAAACAGCACTTAACACTATTTAACCTAACTTATAACCTATGACTTAGCAATTTAAGAGGAATTAAATTTAACAGTATTTAACTTAGCTAATAACAACTTAGCAAAAGAACAACACTTAGCAGCATTTAACTTAGCTTAGACCTTTTGACTTAACCTTACCTACACGCCTGACTGACTCAGCTATCCAAGGCACTCCAGCCCCTCAGAGAGCAGCATTTCTGCCATGTTTCCCCAGCACAGGCACTCCTGTGTGCACACAGACACAAAGAGTCAGTGCAAGGCACCTGTGAGAAATTCCCCTGAGGGCAGGAAATGCTCCCTGTGGATCCTTTGGCATCTCCCCAGCAGGTGAAGGGTTGAGCCTGGAGGAGTGGGGGGATCGGCCCAGGCTCCGTCATTGTTCAGGATCCCCGAGTGCAGCAAGTGGGAGAGTTCCCGGCTGGGAGAGGCCCCACTCAGAGGGAGTCGCTGGCCCAGGAGTGTCACTCTAGGACACAAAAGAACACAAGCTCACACCGTTGTTCTCATGGTGAAGAAAAAAGGGGAAGTTTATTTTCTGACTCCAACATTTACATTTAGTGGATTGGAGGGTCACAGTCCCACCTCTCCAATGACACTGGACAAACCAACAGTCCATCAACTCTCTCCTCCTCCATAAAGGAATGCAAAACAATGAGCTATTTACAGAAAGTGTGTGAGAAAGTTCACTACAAGAATGTCAACATGTCAATGTCATCAGAAGGCTTAGAAAATCTTAAAAAACCAGGGCGTCATCTCACCCTTTTCCGTTTAAAAAAGAAAAGAAAGTAAATGAACAATATGAAAAAAGAGAACATGAACACTGTTCGGCGTCCACTTGTGGAGGTATCATCAGAGTGATCACTCTCATCATCTGCATCTGAGTCATCACTCAACGATTCACCCGCCTGATGTCTTTCAGGTTGTTCACGATTTCCATCTTGCCTGTCGGCCGGATTCTGTCGCAGGTCAGGGCAAACACATTTCGAAGGTACCCAGCGTACCTCAGTGTGTGTGGATACACAAGCATACCCGCGCCCCAAAGTGATAAGGTCATAGGGACCTTCCCACTGTTTGGTGACTAAATTCTGTACCCAAACCTTCGCTCGAGGCTGATGTGCCTCATCCGCTGCCTGCAACGAGAGATGCTGATTCAAAGTGACAGGGTTATTTGAGTTCTGTGGCACAGTGAGATGACTGATTGTGCGCAAAGGTTTTGCCAACCGACTGTGCAGGGTTTCACCCTGCATTCCCTGTTTTTGTTTTTGAAGAACCCGCTCCAGAGTACCCTGGGTGCATTCTACAATAGCTTGACCAGTCGGAGAATGAGGGATACCAAACTTGTACGAGACACCCTACAACTGCAGGAACTGCCGCACTTTTGCAATGCGTAAGCAGGACCATTGTTGGTTTTCACAGCAGAAGGTATGCCCAGAATGGCAAAGGCCTGCCTCCAGTGGGCAAGGACATCATGGGCCTTCCCCGAATGTGTGAGCCAAAGCCCACATCGCAGAGAAGAAAGTGTCCACTGTGACATGCACATACTTGAGCTGGCCAAACTCGGCAATCTGGGTGACATCTGTCTGCCAAAGCTCCAAGGCCCTCAGGCCTCTGGGGTTTACCCCTGCTGGCAAAGGCGGAGCAAGTGCATGGCAGTCATCACATGACTCAACAAGGTCACTAGCATCAGTTGGCGTCAGCTGAAACTGCTTCTGCAGGGTATGTGCATTCTGGTGGAAAAACCCATGTGATGCCTTGGCCTGCATGAGTGTATCAGGCTGAGGCGCTACCCACGCTGGGTTAGCCAACTTGTCAGCCCTCGCTTTACCTTCCACTATAAATCCTGGTAAACTGGTGTGACTCCTCACATGCAGAACATAAAATGGATGAACCCAGGCCTGAATGGCACACCACAAGGTCTTCAGTAAATAAAACAAGGCAGGATTACTGACCTCCTTCAAAACGGAATGACCCAAACCCTGTGCGGTATTGGCCACATAGGCGGAATCCGTGACCAAGTTGAAAGGTTCCTGGGAAAATTTCTCAAATGCCATGACAGCAGCCCTCAGTTACAACCAACTGGGCTGACCCATCCTCATGGCCTTCCAGAACCTGCCACTCAGATGTTTGTCTTTAACAAGTAATTTTTACGGTAGAGGGGTATGGATTGGAATAGGTGTTTGCTGGCTTTGGTGATAATGATTTATGGGGCGTTTACGTTTACAAAAATACTGGAGTCTGCTTTCGATATGTATGGTTTATTATTTCTTTGTCCTACCCTGCATCCCAGTTCCAGTAGTATGTTTTGGGAGTTTATTAGCAATTGCACCCAATTCGTTAGAGGAGGAGCAGGGAATGAGGCTTTCCAGCCTTTCCTTTCCTTCTTCTCCTTTGAATCTGTTATGCCACTTTTTGTGAATGTTCAGTTTCCCCTGAATGCTAAAGACACCATCTTTCTGGTATTTAATCTGGTATGTTTCCTCTATATGGTCTGCAGCTTCTCTAGAATGAGGGCTGAGATATTCAGAGGAGCTGGTGAGACCCCTGACCCAGAAGCAGATGCAGGCGTGGAAAATCCTAAAAATGCTGGGTGCTGTGGAGAATGGGAAAATATAGGCCAAACCCTGAAGGAATTTTCTGATTCCGTAGACTGGGATTTTCCATGGGAACAAATTCAGAACCCAGCTGAGGTGGGGAAATACCTAAAAGAGAAGTGCCATGACGATTCTGAGGAGGAAAGGCTCATTGCAATAACCTGGGCCCTGCCTATGCTTATCGGACTCTGTTAGATAGTGTAGGGCAGCAGACAGAGGCAGGGGGGCAGGGAGATAAATCAGCTATCCCAGTCACTCAAGCTGTAGCCAACAGCCCAGGCTCGAAGCCAGCAGCCAAACCAGATAGTGAGCCTAAGCCAGCATCTAAACCCATGGCTGTTGCTACCAGTACTAGAAGTGGGAAATGCACGGAAAAAACTAATCGACCTGTGGATGATGATGATGATGGTGATGCAGGAGAAGAAACCTCGATGCCTCCTGACATAAAATCAGGAGTCCAAGCAGCAGGTGCAAGATCAGACACAAATACTGAGTCTTATTCCCTGAAGGACCTTCGTGGTCTAAGGAAGGATTACACCCGACGACCTGATGAATCCATAATTAGTTGGCTGGTCCATCTCTGGGATGCTGCAGGCGAGGCTACAATTCTGGACAGCACTGAAGCCAGGCATTTGGGATCCCTGTCACAGGATCCTGTCATTGACCAAGGAATGATGAGCGGGGCTAACCCTCACAGCCTCTGGGAACAGGTCCTAAGAAGTGTAGCACAAAGATACCTGTGCTCAGACGATCTCTATATGCAGCAAACCCAGTGGAAAACCATAGAACAAGGGATTCAATGCTTGAGGGAAATGGCAGTAGCTGAGATTGTCTTCTCAGATGATGGAAACTCTGTAAATCCAGACTTGGTCCCATGCAAAGTTTTTTCATGTGGAGAAAACTTGTACGACTTGGGCCACGAGAATACGCTTCTGCTTTAGCCATAATGAAGCGGGATGATGGTGAGGAGACTGTGCTGGATACGGCAAAGAAGCTCCGAGCATATGCAGACACTGTGAATGGCCCAACACATGCCAGAATCACAGCGGTGGAAACACGTCTGCAAAAATTAGAAGACAAGATCGAGGAGGGCCACAAGAAACTGAGGGAGGAGATTAAAGAGAGCTTTCTCCAAATCTCAGCAGTACAGATCAGATGTTCTGGTACCCAATGCAGATGTTTCCCAGATGGCGAGAGAAGGTACATCCCACGAGCTGAGCTGTGGTTCTACCTGCGTGATTGTGGAGAAGACATGGGGAGATGGCATAGAAAACCTACCGCTGCTCTGGCACAACGGGTGAGACAACTGAAGACTCAAAGAGGAAGTTCCAAAAGGGAAGCAGCTCTAGTGGCCAGTAACCAAACTGTCACATATGATGATAATGACAATATTTTTGATCCCCTTGAAGGAACCTCCAAGACATATGCCCAGGGAAAGAATGATAACCAGGCTTAGAGGGGTCCTGCCTTTTACCAGGTAGAGGCTGGGGAAAACCATGTTTTTTTGACTGTGTGGATTCGTTGGCCTGGCACATCTGAACTACAAGAATACAAAGCTTTGGTTGACACTAGTGCACAATGTACATTAATCCCATCGAGACATGTGGGGACAGAGTCTGTTTCTATTGCTGGTGTGACAGGGGGATCACAGGATTTTACTTTGGTAGAAGCTGAGGTGAGCCTGACTGGAAATGAGTGGAAGAAACACTCTATTGTGACTGGCCCAGAGGCCCCATGTATTTTGGGCATAGACTACCTTCGAAGTGGGTATTTCAAAGACCCAAAGGGACTCAGATTGGCATTTGGAATAGCTGCTGTAGAGACAGAGGGTGTCAAGCAGTTGAAGAGCTTGCCTGGACTGTCAGACAGCCCATCTGCAGTAGGTCTCCTGAAGGTGGAAGAGCAACGAGTGCCAATTGCCACCTCAACACTGCACCGCCGACAGTACCGAACGAATCGAGATGCTGTGATCCCCATCCATAAGATGATCCGAGAGCTGGAGAGCCAAGGGCTGGTCCGCAAGACCCACTCACCCTTCAACAGCCCCATTTGGCCTGTGCGAAAATCTGAAGGAGAATGGAGATTGACTGTGGACTATCGTGCATTGAATGAAGTGACCCCACCCCTGAGCGCTGCTGTGCCGGACATGCTGGAACTCCAGTACGAGCTGGAGTCCAAGGCAGCAAGGTGGTACGCCACTATAGACATTGCCAATGCATTTTTCTCCATTCCTCTGGCAGCAGAATGCAGGCCTCAGTTTGCTTTCACCTGGAGAGGCGTGCAGTACACCTGGAACCGACTGCCCCAGGGGTGGAAGCACAGCCCCACCATCTGCCATGGACTGATCCAGGCTGCACTGGAAAAGGGTGAGGCTCCAGAACATCTGCAATATATTGATGACATCATTGTGTGGGGGAAGACAGCAGCAGAGGTGTTCGAGAAAGGGGAGAAAATTATCCAGATTCTCCTAAAAGCTGGCTTCGCCATCAAGAAGAACAAAGTCAAGGGACCTGCTCAAGAGATCCAGTTTCTGGGAGTGAAGTGGCAACATGGACGGCGTCAGATTCCCACCGATGTCATCAACAAGATCACAGCAATGTCTCCACCCACCAATAAGAAAGAGACACAAGCTTTCCTAGGCGCCATAGGTTTTTGGAGGATGCATATTCCCGAATACAGTCAGATCGTGAGCCCTCTCTACCTGGTCACCCGCAAGAAGAACACTTTCCACTGGGGCCCAGAGCAGCAACAGGCCTTTGCACAGATCAAGCAGAAGATTGCTCATGCAGTAGCCCTTGGCCCAGTCAGGACAGGACCAGAGGTGAAGAATGTGCTCTACTCTGCAGCCGGGAACCATGGCTTGTCCTGGAGCCTTTGGCAGAAGGTGCCTCAGGAGACTCGGGGTCGACCACTGGGATTTTGGAGTCGAAGCTACAGAGGCTCTGAAGCCAACTACACTCCCACAGAGAAGGAAATCTTGGAGTCCAGGCTGCCTCAGAGGTGATTGGTACAGAAGCGCAACTCCCCCTGGCACCCTGACTACCAGTGCTGGGGTGGATGTTTAAAGGAAAGGTTCCCACTACCGACCACACCACTGACACTACATGGAGTAAATGGATTGCTCTTATTACACAGCATGCCAATATTGGAAACCTGAATCGCCCTGGGATTCTGGAGATAATTACAAACTGGCTGGAAGGTGAGAACTTTGGTCTTGCTAATGAAGAGGAACAAAAACCAGTGACACGGGCTGAAGAGGCTCCTCCATACAACCAACTGCCCCAGAGGAAACACGCTACGCTCTTTTCACTGACGGTTCCTGTCGCATCGAAGGGATGAACAGGAAGTGGAAAGCAGCCGTATGGAGCCCCACACGATAGGCTGCACAAGCTACCGAAGGAGAAGGTGGATCAAGCCAACTTGCTGAACTCAAAGCTGTTCAACTGGCCCTGGACATTGCTGAGAGAGAGAAATGGCCAAAGTTCTACCTCTACACTGATTCATGGATAGTAGCCAATGCTCTGTGGGGATGGCTGGAGAGGTAGAAAGAGGCAAACTGGCAGCGTAGAGGAAAACCAATCTGGGCTGCTGAAGAGTGGAAAGACATTGCTACCAGGGTAGGGAGGCTACCTGTGAAAGTCCGCCATGTAGATGCCCATGTCCCCAAGAGCAGGGCCAATGAGGAACACCAAAACAATGAGCAGGTAGACCAAGCTGCAAAGATAGGGGTGTCCAAAATAGACCTAGATTGGGAACATAAGGGAGAGTTATTCCTAGTTCAATGGACCCATGACACCTCAGGCCACCAGGGCAGAGATGCCACCTATAAGTGGGCACGAAACCAAGGGGTGGATCTAACCATGGACAGTATTTCTCAGGTTATCCATGACTGTGAGACGTGTGCTGCCAACAAGCAGGCCAAGCGAGTGAAGCCCCTGTGGTACGGTGGGCGGTGGTCCAAGTACAAGTATGGGGAGGCCTGGCAGATTGACTACATCACACTGCCCCAGACACGCCAGGGCAAGCGCTACGTGCTGACCATGGTGGAAGCCACCACTGGATGGCTGGAAACCTACCCTGTGTCTCATGCTACAGCCCGGAACACCATCCTGGGCCTGGAAAAGCAAGTTCTGTGGAGACATGGCACCCCTGAGAGGATTGAGTCAGACAACGGGACTCATTTCAAGAACAGCCTTATCAACACCTGGGCTAGGGAACATGGCATTGAGTGGGTGTACCATATCCCCTACCATGCTCCAGCTGCAGGAAAAGTGGAGAGGTACAATGGACTACTAAAAACCCAGTTGAAAGCTTTGGGTGGGGGATCTTTCAAGAATTGGGAGCAGCATCTGGCAAAAGCCACCTGGTTAGTTAACACCCGAGGTTCCACCAACCGAGCAGGTCCTGCCCAGTCTGAGTCCCTGAATGTAATAGAAGGGGACAAAGTCCCAGTGGTACATATCAGAGGTTTGTTAGGGAAGACTGTGTGGATCAATTCTGACTCGAGTACAGACAAACCCATTCGTGGGATTGTCTTTTCTCAGGGACCAGGCTGCACGTGGTGGATAATGCAAAGAGATGGAACAACACGATGTGTACCTCAGGGAGATCTGATTGTGGGGTAAGAATGATATGCAATATCACTGTTCATTGGATGTTACTGCTATTGTCTGTACATTAAACCATACAGACATGAGTTAGAAGGAAATGTGTAAGAGTTGAAGGTCTGGGCAAGTGATAGATGGAGCTTTAAGTGACTAAAGTGAAAAGGGGCTCTGCAGCTCTGTAATACAGGGCCTGGATTCAGTGGTCCAGTGTGGGGATGTGATGAAGGCATGATGGGTATTGCTTGTAATTTTGGGGAAACAGATGGAAATTTTGTATGAATAATGCATGATGTGTTGTAGTATGTTGATGATATGGGGATAAGGGGTGGAATGTCCTGGGGTGATGTTATGATGCTTGTATCCCCATTCATCTGTTCTGTGCCTTTAAGACCGACTCTGAAGAGTGGAAGTTTTGTTTGGGTTTCTCTTATCAGGGACACAGAGACAAACAGTACATAGGGCTGTTTTTCACTTCTTGCTTTCAGCTTGCTGCTTTGCTTGCTCTCTTTTCTGCTCTCGCTTCTGCTCTGCTTTGGCCTCTGCTTATTAGCTAGTTCTAGCTAAACAGTCCACATTGCTTCCTGGACTGTTTCTCCTCTCCTGTTTCTGTGACCATCTCGAACCTGCTCCAGACTAGGACCCAGGAACACCGAAGGTTCGGCTGCAGCGGCTGCCCCAGCGCTGGAGGGACTGAGAACAGAGCGACCACCCCTGAAAGAGACTTTCTGATTTTGTCATCTTTCTCAGAGCGGTGTCATCGGCTATTGTTCATTTTGTGTGCTGGGGGGTGTTGTTCCTGAAATAAACAGGCTCTTTCCACCTCTCTCCAAGGAATTTTTTCCTGAACCGGTTGTGGGGAGGGGCCGTGTGGGTTTTGCTTTCTGGAGGGGCCCTCCTTTGCAGATTCTTTGGCAAATTTGCCCTAAACCAGGACACTGAGCCACGCCGGGGAGAAAAGGCAGCGAGGGGCTCCAGCCCAGCTGCTTCATTGCCTTGCCTGCTTCATGGAGCTCTCCCATGGGAGAAAGCCAATGCCGGACGAGCCCCTGAGCTTCCATCAGCTGCTGGAACTGCTCCGTGACAGCTCCTGTTCTTCCGAGAGAGACCCCGGCACCTTCTTGTAACGCGTGTCATGGGGGGATTCTGTTTGTTAATAAACTGTTGGGGGTTTTCCACTTTCTTCTATCAGTAATAATTTCCTATTGCTGGAAAGGGGTTGTTGGAACACTTTAGAGGAGACAACTTATTGCACAATATCCTGTTTGAAGTTGTCTGAAACTGTGTGAGAGAGATGGCTTCACACAGGAGCATCCCCAAGGCTGCTGAGGGGCAGGCACAGAGGAGGACAAACCCAGTATTTCTGAGGGAAACTCCTTGACACCAAACCAACCTGAGCTGTCAAACAGCAGACCTGATGTTTCGAGACATGGGCCAAAGGGGAAACCTTTCAGTGTGTTTGGTCCAGGCTGGGTTATGCTCGAGGCAAAGGTGTGTCAGTGTGTTGGATAATACTCTTTTCTTGACCTAGAGATGGGGACACTGAGAGGTGTTTTAAAAACTTATATTCCATTTTCAGTCTCATGAGAAGGGTGAGAAAATACACATAATTTACACCATCACAATCAGAAGCCAACTATTTCCTAATTACAGTAGTTCTTGGTCTATCAGATTTTTGCCATGCCATGTTGTAGATGCCTTAAAGCCAATTATTTAAAACTACCCCTTGTGGGTCCCACTAAAATGCATCTTTCGTAGCTCTATTTTTCCAAAGTCTTATTTGCAAGGCCATCTTTTGAAACTTTTTTCTAGCTCCATTTCTCTCTCAACAATATCTGTCCTACTCCATGGCATTTTTAAGTTAGCATTTCTTGTCTCAAGATTTATATACAGATTCATACTGTGTGGGCCTTCTACTAGGCCCTAAAAACTTTCTACAAATCCATTTCCCACATCAGTGCACTTGGCTCCTTCTCTCCTCATTGTGCCTGGCAAGCACAGGAGCCCAGAGCTCCTGCAGAACCCATCACAGCACTCAGTGGGAGCAAACTTGTGTCCAGTCCTCGCCTGGAGCTGTGGTGCCCAGCATTCCACCACATTGGAATGAGGAACTGTTCCTGCTCTTTCAGAAGGAGCTAAGGAGCTTTGGCCTTCAGATCAATTGTCTGCAGGCTCCTGCAGTGCCTGGTGCTGCTCCCTTGCCAGAGGCACCCCAGGCCAGGGGGGCACATCTGGGCTGCTGTGTCTGGCTCTGGGGCTCCCTGTTCTGGGCAGTGAGGAGGAGCTGCAGAGGCTCTGCAGGACTGACAGGATGGGCTTTGGGGCTGGCAGGAGAAGCTGAGGGACCTGGGCTGCTGGAGCTTCTCAAGAGGAGGCCCAGGGCTCCTCCTGCAACTGCTCCAAGGGTGGTTTCAGAGAATCCCAGAATCAGCAAGGGTGGAAGAGGCCATGGAGGTCATCAAGTCCAACCTGTGCCCTGACAACGCCTTGTCTCCCCTGAGCCTCCTCCAGGATAAACAACTGCAGGTCCTTCAGCCACTCCTCACAGGACTTGTGTTGTTCCAGACCCCTCCCCAGCCTTGTTGCCCTTCTCTGGACACGCTCCAGCCCTTCCATGTCCTTCCTAAATTGGGGGCCCAGAACTGGACACAGCACTCGAGGTGCTGCCCAAGCAGTGCTGAGCACAGGGGAAGAATCCCTGCCCTGCTCCTGCTGGCCACACCATTCCTGATCCAGGCCAGGAGCCATTGGCCTTCTTGGCCACCTGGGCACACTGCTGGCTCATGTCCAGCCTGCTGTCCATCAGTCCCTGCACGTCCCTTTCTGCCTGGTTGCTGTCCAGCCCCTCTGGCACCTTGTTGAGGGAGGGATGCAGGGAGGGAACGGGTCCAGATCCAATCCTTCCTGAACTGTGGTGTTTGCTGGCACTGCCAGTTCCCAGATCTTGATATTTCCATATTCTGTCACAGTCCAAGTCCAGCAATTTGCTGGCAAAGAAAGCCAAAACCAAGCAAATACCTGGTACCTACAGCAACCCGATCTCGGGTTTGCTGACACCCCCAGTACCCAGATCCGGAATTTTTCAGATGCCTGCACAGCATAATTCCAGCAATTTGCTGGCACAGAAAATAAGCATCTGGCAATTTCCCAGTGCCGGCACATTCCGCACCAAGATCTGGCATGCGCTGGCACTGCCAGTGCCCACATCTGGCAATTTCCCTCTTCTGGCACCACCCATATCCAGAATTTGCTGGCAAAGAAAGCTAAAACCTGGCAATTTCCCCTTGCCAGCACTGCCCAATCTGGACTTTGTTGGCAGCAGGATCCCAAGAAAGAAGGAAGGAAAGAAGGAAAGAAAAGAGGAAGGCATCCAGACCCAGTCCTTCCTGGAGCCTGGAGCCTGAAATGTGGTGTTTGCTGGCACTGCCAGTGCCCAGATCTGGAAATTTCCCTATTCTGGCACAGCCCAAGTGCAGCAATTTGCTGGCACAGAAATCCAAAACCTGTGGCAGCTTCCTGCTACTGGGTCTGGCACCACCCACATCTTGTGTTTCCTGCACCAGAACCAAGATTTGGAAATTTCTCAGTGCCAGCAGAGCCCAAATCTGGCAGATTTCTGTCGCTGGCAATGACACCACCCAGATCTGGTGTTTGCTGGCAGTGCCAGCGCCCAGATCTGAAAACTTCCTGGTGCTGGCACAGCCCAAGTCCAGTGATTTGCTGGCACAGAAAGCCAAAATTTGGAAATCTGCAGGTTCTGGCTCCAGCACCATCCAGATCTGGTGTTTGCTGGGACCGCCAGTGCCCAGATTTGGAAATTTCCCGATGCCTTCACAGCCCAGGTCTAGCAATTTGGTTTTAGCTAGCTTAGGAAGAGAAGTTCCTTGGACTGTGACTTTCCTTTTTCTTGGAACTGTTTAAACCTGCTCTGGACTGAAAACCCAGACAAACACCGGCAGCAGCTCACCCCTGTGGCCCACCAAGGTCTGGGACGCTGCATTCCAGCGCCAGAGGGACTTAAAAGAGACCGAGTGAGCCAACTACAACCCACAAAAAGGACTTTCTGAATTTGCCATCTCTTCAGCACTGTCAGAGGTTTGATTTCATATTATTCATTTTTCATGCTTGTGAATACTTTACTTGTTAAATAACCTGGGGTTTTTTTCACTTTTCTCGAGGGAAGTCTTTTCCTGACCTAGTAGGGGGAGGGGCCGCTTGAACTTGCTCTCCAGACGGACCCCTTTTGGAGATTTCCTCCCCAAATTTGCCCTAAGCCAGCACAAACAGTTACAATGAAAATTGCACCAGTGGCATCATTTCCTGGTGGCAAATCTTGTGACAGAAAATTGACCTTATTC